>NC_068450.1:1777262-1848269 GCF_023373465.1 Oncorhynchus keta | reverse complement strand
GATGTTAAATGCGAGTGTAGCGAAATGCTTGTGCTTCTAGTTCCGACAATGCAGTGATAACCAACAAGTAATCTAACTAACAATTCCAAAACTACTGTCTTATACACAGTGTAAGGGGATAAGGAACATGTACATAAGGATATATGAATGAGTGATGGTACAGAGCAGCATACAGTAGATGGTATCGAGTACAGTATATACATATGAGATGAGTGTGTAGACAAAGTAAACAAAGTGGCATAGTTAAAGTGGCTAGTGATACATGTGTTACATAAGGATGCAGTCGATGATATAGAGTACAGTATATACATATGCATATGAGATGAATAATGTAGGGTAAGTAACATTATATAAGGTAGCATTGTTTAAAGTGGCTAGTGATATATTTACATAATTTCCCATCAATTCCCATTATTAAAATGGCTGGAGTTGGGTCAGTGTCAATGACAGTGTGTTGGCAGCAGCCACTCAATGTTAGTGGTGGCTGTTTAACAGTCTGATGGCCTTGAGATAGAAGCTGTTTTTCAGTCTCTCGGTCCCAGCTTTGATGCACCTGTACTGACCTCGCCTTCTGGATGATAGCGGGGTGAACAGGCAGTGGTTCGGGTGGTTGATGTCCTTGATGATCTTTATGGCCTTCCTGTAACAACGGGTGGTGTAGGTGTCCTGGAGGGCAGGTAGTTTGCCCCCGGTGATGCGTTGTGCAGTCCTCACTACCCTCTGGAGAGCCTTACGGTTGAGGGCGGAGCAGTTGCCGTACCAGGCGGTGATACAGCCCGCCAGGATGCTCTCGATTGTGCATCTGTAGAAGTTTGTGAGTGCTTTTGGTGACAAGCCGAATTTCTTCAGCCTCCTGAGGTTGAATAGGCGCTGCTGCGCCTTCTTCACGGCACGCTGTCAGTGTGAGTGGACCAATTCAGTTTGTCTGTGATGTGTATGCCGAGGAACTTAAAACTAGCTACCCTCTCCACTACTGTTCCATCGATGTGGATAGGGGTGTTCCCTCTGCTGTTTCCTGAAGTCCACAATCATCTCCTTAGTTTTGTTGACGTTGAGTGTGAGGTTATTTTCCTGACACCACACTCCGAGGGCCCTCACCTCCTCCCTGTAGGCCGTCTCGTCGTTGTTGGTAATCAAGCCTACCACTGTTGTGTCGTCCCAAACTTGATGATTGAGTTGGAGCGTGCGTGGCCACGCAGTCGTGGGTGAACAGGGAGTACAGGAGAGGGCTCAGAACGCACCCTTGTGGGGCCCCCCGTGTTGAGGATCAGCGGGGAGGAGATGTTGTTGCCTACCCTCACCACCTGGGGGCGGCCCGTCAGGAAGTCCAGTACCCAGTTGCACAGGGCGGGGTCGAGACCCAGGGTCTCGAGCTTGATGACGAGCTTGGAGGGTACTATGGTGTTGAATGCCGAGCTGTAGTCGATGAACAGCATTCTCACATAGGTATTCCTCTTGTCCAGGTGGGTTAGGGCAGTGTGCAGTGTGGTTGAGATTGCATCGTCTGTGGACCTATTTGGGCGGTAAGCAAATTGGAGTGGGTCTAGGGTGTCAGGTAGGGTGGAGGTGATATGGTCCTTGACTAGTCTCTCAAAGCACTTCATGATGACGGAAGTGAGTGCTACGGGGCGGTAGTCGTTACCAGTTACCTTAGCTTTCTTGGGAACAGGAACAATGGTGGCCCTCTTGAAGCATGTGGGAACAGCAGACTGGTATAGGGATTGATTGAATATGTCCGTAAACACACCGGCCAGCTGGTCTGCGCATGCTCTGAGGGCGCGGCTGGGGATGCCGTCTGGGCCTGCAGCCTTGCGAGGGTTAACACGTTTAAATGTCTTACTCACCTCGGCTGCAGTGAAGGAGAGACCGCATGTTTCCGTTGCAGGCCGTGTCAGTGGCACTGTATTGTCCTCAAAGCGGGCAAAAAAGTTATTTAGTCTGCCTGGGAGCAAGACATCCTCTTCCGTGACTGGGCTGGATTTCATCTTGTAGTCCGTGATTGACTGTAGACCCTGCCACATGCCTCTTGTGTCTGAGCCATTGAATTGAGATTCTACTTTGTCTCTATACTGACGCTTAGCTTGTTTGACAGCCTTGCGGAGGGAATAGCTGCATTGTTTATATTCGGTCATGTTACCAGACACCTTGCCCTGATTAAAAGCAGTGGTTCGCGCTTTCAGTTTCACGCGAATGCTGCCATCAATCCACGGTTTCTGGTTAGGGAATGTTTTAATCGTTGCTATGGGAACGACATCTTCGACGCATGTTCTAATGAACTCGCACACCGAATCAGCGTATTCGTCAATATTCCCATCTGACGCAATACGAAACATGTCCCAGTCCACGTGATGGAAGCAGTCTTGGAGTGTAGAGTCAGCTTGGTCTGACCAGCGTTGGACAGACCTCAGCGTGGGAGCCTCTTGTTTTAATTTCTGCCTGTAGGCAGGGATCAGCAAAATGGAGTCGTGGTCAGCTTTTCCGAAAGGGGGGCGGGCAGGGCCTTATATGCGTCGCGGAAGTTAGAGTAACAATGATCCAAGGTTTTACCACCCCTGGTTGCGCAATCGATATGCTGATAAAATTTAGGGAGTCTTGTTTTCAGATTGGCTTTGTTAAAATCCCCAGCTACAATGAATGCAGCCTCCGGATAAATGTTTTCCAGTTTGCAAAGAGTTAAATAAAGTTCGTTCAGAGCCATCGATGTGTCTGCTTGGGGGGGGATATATACGGCTGTGATTATAATCGAAGAGAATTCTCTTGGAAGATAATGCGGTCTACATTTGATTGTGAGGAATTCTAAATCAGGTGAACAGAAAGTGAACAGAAATCTTAAAGGTTTAGTCATGTTCTGTAACATCTTAGTCATGTTCTGTAACATCTTAAAGGTTTAGTCATGTTCTGTAACATCTTAGTCATGTTCTGTAACATCTTAAAGGTTTAGTCATGTTCTGTAACATCTTAAAGGTTTAGTCATGTTCTGTAACATCTTAGTCATTTTCTGTAACATCTTTGCCATATTGCCATATAGAGTTGATTTATTTATAGTACCAGTCCAAAGGTGTGTATTTACAGTGAAAGAGTGTAATAATTTCTGAGAAACAATCTATTGTCAGTGTTTCCTCATTCTTTGGTCAACACAGTTTATTGTACAGTTTACCGTCAACACTTAATTTCTTCCTGATCCTTTGTTTCTTTGACCTGCATGGATAACAACGAGATGAAGTAGGATTAAACAGAGATTGTGTCATAACAACACCTTAGAACTGTTTCCATTCTCTTGTTCCATCATGTTTCCTCGAGGGGAAGAAAAGACGATAGAACTAAATATACCCTGATGGCTTGACTGTAATAATAATCATCTCACCGAGAAAACAAATCAGCTTTTCATTAATGGCCTGAGAGCCTATTGTATGAGCAATGAGTAGGCATATGCTGTTGAACAGTATCTATATCCTGAAGGACCGAACATCTCTGAACTGTATTAACTCACTGTGATACAATCTACCATAGGTTTCAATCATAGACTATATGAAGGGGTTGCAATATATCAGATATATAAAGGCCACCTGATACTCATTTATGAATGAAGACCGGAGATTGAGTCACGCCCCCTCTAATGTACGTGATTGTCAACCTGACCCTGTATATAACCATGTTATTACCTGGTACTCCCTGTATATAACCATGTTATTACCTGGTACTTCCTGTATATAGCCATGTTATTACCTGATACTCCCTGTATATATAACCATGTTATTACCCGGTACCCCCCCTATATAACCATTTTATTACCTGATAGTCCCAGTATATAGCCATGTTATTACCTGGTACTTCCTGTATATAGCCATGTTATTACCTGGTACTTCCTGTATATAGCCATGTTATTACCTGGTACTGCCTGTATATAGCCATGTTATTACCTCCCTGTATATAACCATGTTATTACCTCCCTGTATATAGTCATGTTATTACCTGGTACTTCCTGTATATAGCCATGTTATTACCTGGTACTTCCTGTAAATAGCCATGTTATTACCTGGTACTCCCTGTATATAACCATGTTATTACCTGGTACTTCCTGTAAATAGCCATGTTATTACCTGGTACTCCCTGTATATAACCATGTTATTACCTGGTACTCCCTGTATATAGCCATGTTATTACCTGGTACTCCCTGTATATAACCATGTTATTACCTGGTACTCCCTGTATATAGCCATGTTATTACCTGGTACTCCCTGTATATAGCCATGTTATTACCTGGTACTCCCTGTATATAACCATGTTATTACCTGGTACTCCCTGTATATAACCATGTTATTACCCGGTACCCCCTATATAACCATGTTATTACCTGATACTCCCTGTATATAGCCATGTTATTACCTGGTACTCCTGTATATAACCATGTTATTACCTGGTACTCCCTGTATATAACCATGTTATTACCCGGTACCCCCTATATAACCATGTTATTACCCGGTACCCCCTATATAACCATGTTATTACCTGATACTCCTGTATATAGCCATGTTATTACCTGGTACTCCCTGTATAAAGCCATGTTATTACCTGGTACTCCTGTATATAGCCATGTTATTACCTGGTACTCCTGTATATAGCCATGTTATTACCTGGTACTCCTGTATAAAGCCATGTTATTACCTGGTACTCCTGTATATAGCCATGTTATTACCTGGTACTCCCTGTATATAGCCATGTTATTACCTGGTACTCCTGTATATAGCCATGTTATTACCTGGTACTCCTGTATATAGCCATGTTATTACCTGGTACTTCCTGTATATAGCCATGTTATTACCTGGTACTTCCTGTATATAACCATGTTATTACCTGGTACTTCCTGTATATAGCCATGTTATTACCTGGTACTTCCTGTATATAACCATGTTATTACCTGGTACTCCCTGTATATAACCATGTTATTACCTGGTACTCCCTGTATATAACCATGTTATTACCTGGTACTCCCTGTATATAACCATGTTATTACCTGGTACTTCCTGTATATAGCCATGTTATTACCTGGTACTTCCTGTATATAGCCATGTTATTACCTGGTACTGCCTGTATATAGCCATGTTATTACCTCCCTGTATATAACCATGTTATTACCTCCCTGTATATAGTCATGTTATTACCTGGTACTCCCTGTATATAACCATGTTATTACCTGGTACTTCCTGTAAATAGCCATGTTATTACCTGGTACTCCCTGTATATAGCCATGTTATTACCTGGTACTCCCTGTATATAGCCATGTTATTACCTGGTACTCCCTGTATATAACCGTGTTATTACCTGGTACTCCCTGTATATAGCCATGTTATTACCTGGTACTCCCTGTATATAGCCATGTTATTACCTGGTACTCCCTGTATATAACCATGTTATTACCTTGTACTCCTGTTTATAGCCATGTTATTACCTGGTACTCCTGTATATAGCCATGTTATTACCTGATACTCCCTGTATATAGCCATGTTATTACCTGGTACTCCCTGTATATAACCATGTTATTACCTGGTACTCCCTGTATATAACCATGTTATTACCCGGTACCCCCCCTATATAACCATGTTATTACCCGGTACCCCCCCTATATAACCATGTTATTACCTGATACTCCCTGTATATAGCCATGTTATTACCTGGTACTCCCTGTATATAGCCATGTTATTACCTGGTACTCCCTGTATATAGCCATGTTATTACCTGGTACTCCCTGTATATAGCCATGTTATTACCTGGTACTCCCTGTATATAGCCATGTTATTACCTGGTACTCCCTGTATATAGCCATGTTATTACCTGGTACTCCCTGTATATAGCCATGTTATTACCTGGTACTCCCTGTATATAGCCATGTTATTACCTGGTACTTCCTGTATATAGCCATGTTATTACCTGGTACTTCCTGTATATAACCATGTTATTACCTGGTACTTCCTGTATATAGCCATGTTATTACCTGGTACTCCCTGTATATAGCCATGTTATTACCTGGTACTTCCTGTATATAGCCATGTTATTACCTGGTACTTCCTGTATATAGCCATGTTATTACCTGGTACTCCCTGTATATAGCCATGTTATTACCTCCCTGTATATAGCCATGTTATTACCATGTTATTACCTGGTACTCCCTGTATATAACCATGTTATAACCTGGTACCCCCCTATATTGCCATGTTATTACCTGGTACTCCCTGTATATAACCATGTTATTACCTGGTACTCCCTGTATATAGCCATGTTATTACCTGGTACTCCCTGTATGTGGTGAGTTCAAGGAAAGGGAACGCTATGAGAGAGAGAGAAAAGACAACCTTTCAGCCTGTCTACTGACGTGACAGGGCTGTTGATTTCTCCTCTGAAACTTCCTCATGGCCATACCCTGGGTAATGATTTGGTATTTGAGTCCTTATGGCTTTTACTTCTCCATCACCTGTTAGCTCGTTCACAATGGGGGGGGGTAGGATGCGGGGAGGAGGAAGAGGAGGGGGGAGTCCAATGAGAAAATGACTTCCTCTTGGATGATTTCCAGCTAAACCTTGTTACCTGCAGGAGGCCTTTTGGTCCTCATCACCACCTGTTATCTCAAATCACTGTTGCAATCTCCACTCATTCCTGGCAAGCCGGAGCGCCAAGTCTGGGTCCAAGAGCTAAACAGCTTCTACCCCCAAGACACAAGACTAACTGGCGTGACTCTGCTGTGTAAAACCCACCCTGACTGTGGAGTGACTCTGCTGTGTAAAACCCACCCTGACTGTGGAGTGACTCTGCTGTGTAAAACCACCCTGACCCTGACTGTGGAGTGACTCTGCTGTGTAAAACCCACCCTGACTGTGGAGTGACTCTGCTGTGTAAAACCCACCCTGACTGTGGAGTGACTCTGCTGTGTAAAACCACCCTGACCCTGACTGTGGAGTGACTCTGCTGTGGAAAACCCACCCTGACTGTGGAGTGACTCTGCTGTGTAAAACCCACCCTGACTGTGGAGTGACTCTGCTGTGTAAAACCCACCCTGACTGTGGAGTGACTCTGCTGTGTAAAACCCACCCTGACTGTGGAGTGACTCTGCTGTGTAAAACCCACATCCTGACTGTGGAGTGACTCTGCTGTGGAAAATCACCCTGACCCTGACTGTGGAGTGACTCTGCTGTGTAAAACCACCCTGACTGTGGAGTGACTCTGCTGTGTAAAACCCACCCTGACTGTGGAGTGACTCTGCTGTGTAAAACCCACCCTGACTGTGGAGTGACTCTGCTGTGTAAAACCACCCTGACCCTGACTGTGGAGTGACTCTGCTGTGTAAAACCCACCCTGACTGTGGAGTGACTCTGCTGTGTAAAACCCACCCTGACTGTGGAGTGACTCTGCTGTGTAAAACCACCCTGACCCTGACTGTGGAGTGACTCTGCTGTGTAAAACCCACCCTGACTGTGGAGTGACTCTGCTGTGTAAACCCACCCTGACTGTGGAGTGACTCTGCTGTGTAAAACCCACCCTGACTGTGGAGTGATTCTGCTGTGTAGAACCCACCCTGACTGTGGAGTGACTCTGCTGTGTAAAACCCACCCTGACTGTGGAGTGACTCTGCTGTGTAAAACCCACAACCTGACTGTGGAGTGACTCTGCTGTGTAAAACCACCCAAACTGTGGTGTGACTCTGCTGTGTAAAACCACAGTGACTGTGGAGTGACTCTGCTGTGTAAAACCCACAACCTGACTGTGGTGTGATTCTGCTGTGTAAAACCACAGTGACTGAAATTCCTTTTTGATACTGTCGCAAAGCTAACTAAAAAGCAGCATTCCCCAAGAGAGGATGGCTTTCACTTTAGCAGTGATAAATTCATGAACTTCTTTGAGAAAAGATCATGATTATTAGAAAGCAAATTACGGACTCCTCTTTAAATCTGCGTATTCCTTCAAAGCTCAGTTGTCCTGAGTCTGCACAACTCTGCCAGGACCTAGGATCAAGAGAGACGCTCAAGTGTTTTAATACTATATCTCTTGACACAATGATGAAAATAATCATGGCCTCTAAACCTTCAAGCTGCATATTGGACCCTATTCCAACTAAACTACTGAAAGATCTGCTTCCTTTTTCTTTTCTTTTTTATTTCACCTTTATTTAACCAGGTAGGCTAGTTGAGAACACCTTTATTTAACCAGGTAGGCTAGTTGAGAACACCTTTATTTAACCAGGTAGGCTAGTTGAGGACACCTTTATTTAACCAGGTAGGCTAGTTGAGAACACCTTTATTTAACCACGTAGGCTAGTTGAGAACACCTTTATTTAACCACGTAGGCTAGTTGAGAACACCTTTATTTAACCAGGTAGGCTAGTTGAGAACACCTTTATTTAACCACGTAGGCTAGTTGAGAACACCTTTATTTAACCAGGTAGGCTAGTTGAGAACACCTTTATTTAACCACGTAGGCTAGTTGAGAACACCTTTATTTAACCAGGTAGGCTAGTTGAGAACACCTTTATTTAACCAGGTAGGCTAGTTGAGAACACCTTTATTTAACCAGGTAGGCTAGTTGAGAACAAGTTCTCATTTGCAACTGCGACCTGGCCAAGATAAAGCATAGCAGTGTGAACAGACAACACAGAGTTACACATGGAGTAAACAATTAACAAGTCAATAACACAGTAGAAAAAATGGGCAGTCTATATACAATGTGTGCAAAAGGCATGAGGAGGTAGGCGAATAATACAATTTTGCAGATTAACACTGGAGTGATAAATGATCAGATGGTCATGTACAGGTAGAGATATTGGTGTGCAAAAGAGCAGAAAAGTAAATAAAAAAAAAATAAAAAAAAACAGTATAAAAACAGTATGGGAATGAGGTAGGTGAAAATGGGTGGGCTATTTACCTATAGACTATGTACAGCTGCAGCGATCGGTTAGCTGCTCGGATAGCTGATGTTTGAAGTTGGTGAGGGAGATAAAAGTCTCCAACTTCAGCGATTTTTGCAATTCGTTCCAGTCACAGGCAGCAGAGTACTGGAACGAAAGGCGGCCAAATGAGGTGTTGGCTTTAGGGATGATCAGTGAGATACACCTGCTGGAGCGCGTGCTACGGATGGGTGTAGCCATCGTGACCAGTGAACTGAGATAAGGCGGAGCTTTACCTAGCATGGACTTGTAGATGACCTGGAGCCAGTGGGTCTGGCGACGAATATGTAGTGAGGGCCAGCCGACTAGAGCATACAAGTCGCAGTGGTGGGTGGTATAAGGTGCTTTAGTGACAAAACGGATGGCACTGTGATAGACTGCATCCAGTTTGCTGAGTAGAGTGTTGGAAGCCATTTTGTAGATGACATCGCCGAAGTCGAGGATCGGTAGGATAGTCAGTTTTACTAGGGTAAGCTTGGCAGCGTGAGTGAAGGAGGCTTTGTTGCGGAATAGAAAGCCGACTCTTGATTTGATTTTCGATTGGAGATGTTTGATGTGAGTCTGGAAGGAGAGTTTGCAGTTTAGCCAGACACCTAGGTACTTATAGATGTCCACATATTCAAGGTCGGAACCATCCAGGGTGGTGATGCTAGTCGGGCATGCGGGTGCAGGCAGCGATCGGTTGAAAAGCATGCATTTGGTTTTACTCGCGTTTAAGAGCAGTTGGAGGCCACGGAAGGAGTGCTGTATGGCATTGAAGCTCGTTTGGAGGTTAGATAGCACAGTGTCCAATGATGGGCCGAAAGTATATAGAATGGTGTCGTCTGCGTAGAGGTGGATCAGGGAATCGCCCGCAGCAAGAGCAACATCATTGATATATACAGAGAAAAGAGTCGGCCCGAGAATTGAACCCTGTGGCACCCCCATAGAGACTGCCAGAGGACCGGACAGCATGCCCTCCGATTTGACACACTGAACTCTGTCTGCGAAGTAATTGGTGAACCAGGCAAGGCAGTCATCCGAAAAACCGAGGCTGTTGAGTCTGCCGATAAGAATATGGTGATTGACAGAGTCGAAAGCCTTGGCGAGGTCGATGAAGACGGCTGCACAGTACTGTCTTTTATCGATGGCGGTTATGATATCGTTTAGTACCTTGAGTGTGGCTGAGGTGCACCCGTGACCGGCTCGGAAACCAGATTGCACAGCGGAGAAGGTACGGTGGGATTCGAGATGGTCAGTGACCTGTTTGTTGACTTGGCTTTCGAAGACCTTAGATAGGCAGGGCAGGATGGATATAGGTCTGTAACAGTTTGGGTCCAGGGTGTCTCCCCCTTTGAAGAGGGGGATGACTGCGGCAGCTTTCAATCCTTGGGGATCTCAGACGATATGAAAGAGAGGTTGAACAGGCTGGTAATAGGGGTTGTGACAATGGCGGCGGATAGTTTCAGAAATAGAGGGTCCAGATTGTCAAGCCCAGCTGATTTGTACGGGTCCAGGTTTTGCAGCTCTTTCAGAACATCTGCTATCTGGATTTGGGTAAAGGAGAACCTGGAGAGGCTTGGGCGAGTAGCTGCGGGGGGGCGGAGCTGTTGACCGAGTTTGGAGTAGCCAGGCGGAAGGCATGGCCTTGAGAAAATGCTTGTTGAAGTTTTCGATAATCATGGATTTATCGGTGGTGACCGTGTTACCTAGCCTCAGTGCAGTGGGCAGCTGGGAGGAGGTGATCTTGTACTCCATGGACTTCACAGTGTCCCAGAACATTTTGGAGTTGGAGCTACAGGATGCAAACTTCTGCCTGAAGAAGCTGGCCTTAGCTTTCCTGACTGACTGCGTGTATTGGTTCCTGACTTCCCTGAACAGTTGCATATCGCGGGGACTGTTCGATGCTATTGCAGTCCGCCACAGGATGTTTTTGTGCTGGTCGAGGGCAGTCAGGTCTGGAGTGAACCAAGGGCTGTATCTTTTCTTAGTTCTGCATTTTTTGAACGGAGCATGCTTATCTAAAATGGTGAGGAAGTTACTTTTAAAGAATGACCAGGCATCCTCAACTGACGGGATGAGGTCAATGTCCTTCCAGGATACCCGGGCCAGGTCGATTAGAAAGGCCTGCTCACAGAAGTGTTTTCGGGAGCGTTTGACAGTGATGAGGGGTGGTCGTTTGACTGTGGCTCCGTAGCGGATACAGGCAATGAGGCAGTGATGGCTGAGGTCCTGGTTGAAGACAGCGGAGGTGTATTTGGAGGGCCAGTTGGTCAGGATGCGTCTATGAGGGTGCCCTTGTTTACAGAGTTAGGGTTGTACCTGGTGGGTTCCTTGATGATTTGTGTGAGATTGAGGGCATCTAGCTTAGATTGCTTAGATTGTGGAACTGCCGGGGTGTTAAGCATATCCCAGTTTAGGTCACCTAGCAGAACAAACTCTGAAGCTAGATGGGGGCGATCAATTCACAAATGACGTCCAGGGCACAGCTGGGAGCTGAGGGGGTCGGTAGCAGGCGGCAACAGTGAGAGACTTATTTCTGGAGAGAGTAATTTTCAAAATTAGTAGTTCGAACTGTTTGGGTATGGACCTGGAAAGTATGACATTACTTTGCAGGCTATCTCTGCAGTAGACTGCAACTCCTCCCCCTTTGGCAGTTCTATCTTGACGGAAGATGTTATAGTTGGGTATGGAAATCTCTGAATTTTTGGTGGCCTTCTTGAGCCAGGATTCAGACACGGCAAGGACATCAGGGTTAGCAGAGTGTGCTAAAGCAGTGAGTAAAACAAACTTAGGGAGGAGGCTTCTGATGTTGACATGCATGAAACCAAGGCTTTTCGATCGCAGAAGTCAACAAATGAGGGTGCCTGGGGACATGCAGGGCCTGGGTTTACCTCCACATCACCTGCGGAACAGAGAAGGAGTAGTATGAGGGTGCGGCTAAAGGCTATCAAAACTGGTCGCCTAGAGCGTTGGGGAGCAGAGAATAAGAGGAGCAGGTTTCTGGGCATGGTAGAATATATTCAGGGCATAATGCGCAGACAGGGATATGGTGGGGTGCGGGTACAGCGGAGGTAAGCCCAGGCACTGGCTGATGATGAGAGAGGTTGTATCTCTGGACATGCTGGTTGTAATGGGTGAGGTCACCACATGTGTGGGAGGTGGGACAAAGGAGGTATCAGGGGTATAAAGAGTGGAACTAGGGGCTCCATTGTGAACTAAAACAATGATAACTAACCTGAACAACAGTATACAAGGCATATTGACATTTGAGAGAGACATACAGCGAGGCATACAGTAATCACAGGTGTTGAATTGGGAAAGCTAGCTAAAACAGTAGGTGAGACAACAACAGCTAATCAGCTAGCACAACAACAGCAGGTAAAATGGCGTTGACTAGGCAACGGGGCCAACAGATAAAACAAACAAGCAGAATGGAGTACCGTGATTAATGGACAGTCCAGCGTGCATCAGCTATGTAGCCAAGTGATCAGTGTCCAGGGGCAGCGGTGGATGGGGCAGGGAAGCTGGACTGGCGAGTGTTATCCAGGTTTTTAAAAAACTAACAGTGACTAAATAGCTTGTAGCTAGTTAGCTGGTTAGCTTCTGGAGGTTCTTGAGTGTGTTCTAAAAATTAAAAATAATAGCGATTCCGTATCACATTGGGTGTGGCAGGTTACCGGAAGGTATAAACAAATTAAAAATCGAAAAGAGATAGAAAGTAAATATGGGTCCAGTGAGTGTTTGGGACGCGGCGATTCAGACGGTTAGCAGGCCTGTGCTAACAAGCTAACAGTTAGTAGGCCGGGGCTGAACAAGGTAGCAGTTAGCGGACCGGGGCTAAACAAGCTAGCAGTTAGCAGGCCGAATTAGCAAGCAAGGAGATAGCAAGGGCTATAGAGTTAGCCTTTGGGGGACGTCGCGATGGGGTGAGTCTGTTTATTCCTCTTCATGCGGTGACATCGATAGACCGGTCGTGGGTCCGGGTATTGTAGCCCAGGAGTATGCTACGGTGGTAGCACAGGGCTCTGGCCGGGCTAGCTTCAAGCTAAGTGGGTGGAAACGCTAGCCAGGAGTAATCATCCGGGGTTGCGGTTTAGCTAGATAGCTAGTTGTGAAGATCCAGCTGAAAAATGTTCCGTTTGCGGTGGAAATCCGGGGATAAAAAAAAAAAAAAAAGTCCGTTATGCTCTGGTTAGAGTTGCGTTGTTTGAACTGGCGAGAGCTTTCTGAGCTAAAGGTTAGCTGATGACCGGTTAGCTGAAGACCGCTAGCATAGCTGGTGGTTAGCTGGCTAGCTTCAGTTGAGGGGTTCCGGTTCAAGTAAATATAAATACTTTAGGAACATTGGGTGAGGCGGGTTGCAGGAGAGTATTTAGAAGCTGAGGTTTAGTAAAATGTTTTTAAAGAGATATGCAAAGAAAAATATGTAAAAACAAGAAAGAAAACGATATATACAAGGGACACGACACGACAGGACGTCTTACTGCTACGCCATCTTGGAGCAGCAACTGACAGAAAACAACAGATGTATTAACTTACTGTAATACAATCTACCATAGGTTTCAATCATAGACTATATGAAGGGGTTGCAATATATCAGATATATAAAGGCCACCTGATACTCATTTATGAATGAAGACCAGAGATTGAGTCACGCCTCATAAACAGCAGACCCCCCTCTAATGTACGTGATTGTCAACCTGAAAGTTGGAGTGGTGAGTTCAAGGAAAGGGAACGCTATGAGAGAGAGAGAAAAGACAACCTTTCAGCCTGTCTACTGACGTGACAGGGCTGTTGATTTCTCCTCTGAAACTTCCTCATGGCCATACCCTGGGTAATGAATTGGTATTTGAGTCCTTATGGCTTTTACTTCTCCATCACCTGTTAGCTCCTTCACAATGGGGGGGGGGGGGTTTCCAGCTAAACCTTGTTACCTGCAGGAGGCCTTTTGGTCCTCATCACCACCTGTTATCTCAAAACACTGTTGCAATCTCCACCCATTCCTGGCAAGCCGGAGCTTCTACCCCCGAGCCACAATACTAACTGGCTTGACTCTGCTGTGTAAAACCACCCTGACTGTGGAGTGACTCTGCTGTGTAAAACCCACCCTGACTGTGGAGTGACTCTGCTGTGTAAAACCACCCTGACTGTGGAGTGACTCTGCTGTGTAAACCCACCCTGACTGTGGAGTGACTCTGCTGTGTAAAACCACCCTGACTGTGGAGTGACTCTGCTGTGTAAAACCCACCCTGACTGTGGAGTGACTCTGCTGTGTAAACCCACCCTGACTGTGGAGTGACTCTGCTGTGTAAACCCACCCTGACTGTGGAGTGACTCTGCTGTGGAAAACCCACCCTGACTGTGGAGTGACTCTGCTGTGTAAACCCACCCTGACTGTGGAGTGACTCTGCTGTGGAAAACCACCCTGACCCTGACTGTGGAGTGACTCTGCTGTGTAAAACCCACCCTGACTGTGGAGTGACTCTGCTGTGTAAAACCCACCCTGACTGTGGAGTGACTCTGCTGTGTAAAACCACCCTGACCCTGACTGTGGAGTGACTCTGGTGTGTAAACCCACCCTGACTGTGGAGTGACTCTGCTGTGTAAAACCACCCTGACCCTGACTGTGGAGTGACTCTGCTGTGTAAACCCACCCTGACTGTGGAGTGACTCTGCTGTGTAAAACCCACCCTGACTGTGGAGTGACTCTGCTGTGTAAAACCCACCCTGACTGTGGAGTGACTCTGCTGTGGAAAACCCACCCTGACTGTGGAGTGACTCTGCTGTGTAAACCCACCCTGACTGTGGAGTGACTCTGCTGTGGAAAACCACCCTGACCCTGACTGTGGAGTGACTCTGCTGTGTAAAACCCACCCTGACTGTGGAGTGACTCTGCTGTGTAAAACCCACCCTGACTGTGGAGTGACTCTGCTGTGTAAAACCACCCTGACCCTGACTGTGGAGTGACTCTGCTGTGTAAAACCCACCCTGACTGTGGAGTGACTCTGCTGTGTAAAACCCACCCTGACTGTGGAGTGACTCTGCTGTGTAAAACCCACCCTGACTGTGGAGTGACTCTGCTGTGTAAAACCCACCCTGACTGTGGAGTGACTCTGCTGTGTAAAACCCACCCTGACTGTGGAGTGACTCTGCTGTGTAAAACCCACCCTGACTGTGGAGTGACTCTGCTGTGTAAACCCACCCTGACTGTGGAGTGACTCTGCTGTGGAAAATCACCCTGACCCTGACTGTGGAGTGACTCTGCTGTGTAAAACCCACCCTGACTATGGAGTGACTCTGCTGTGTAAAACCCACCCTGACTGTGGAGTGACTCTGCTGTGTAAAACCCACCCTGACTGTGGAGTGACTCTGCTGTGTAAAACCCACCCTGACTGTGGAGTGACTCTGCTGTGTAAAACCACCCTGACCCTGACTGTGGAGTGACTCTGCTGTGTAAAACCCACCCTGACTGTGGAGTGACTCTGCTGTGTAAAACCCACCCTGACTGTGGAGTGACTCTGCTGTGGAAAACCACCCTGACCCTGACTGTGGAGTGACTCTGCTGTGTAAAACCCACCCTGACTGTGGAGTGACTCTGCTGTGGAAAACCACCCTGACCCTGACTGTGGAGTGACTCTGCTGTGTAAAACCCACCCTGACTGTGGAGTGACTCTGCTGTGTAAAACCCACCCTGACTGTGGAGTGACTCTGCTGTGTAAAAACCCACCCTAACTGTGGAGTGACTCTGCTGTGTAAAACCCACCCTGACTGTGGAGTGACTCTGCTGTGTAAACCCACCGTGACTGTGGAGTGACTCTGCTGTGTAAAACCCACCCTGACTGTGGAGTGACTCTGCTGTGTAAAACCCACAACCTGACTGTGGTGTGATTCTGCTGTGTAAAACCCACCCTGACTGTGGAGTGACTCTGCTGTGTAAAACCCACAACCTGACTGTGGTGTGATTCTGCTGTGTAAAACCACAGTGACTGTGGAGTGACTCTGCTGTGGAAAACAATGGACTAGTCTCTACCCAAACACTCACTGTTTTCTGCCCCTCTCTAAATATAGAATTTGTAGATAATTGGCCCTCTTTCTGGGACTCACCCACAAACAGGACCAAGCCTGACCTGCTGAGGAGTGACGGACTCCATCCTAGCTGGAGGGGTGCTCTCATCTTATCTACCAACATAGACAGGGCTCTAACTCCTCTAGCTCCACAATGAAATAGGGTGCAGGCCAGGCAGCAGGCTGTTAGCCAGCCTGCCAGCATAGTGGAGTCTGCCACTAGCACAGTCAGTGTAGTCAGCTCAGCTATCCCCATTGAGACCGTGTCTGTGCCTCGACCTAGGTTGGGCAAAACTAAACATGGCGGTGTTCGCCTTAGCAATCTCACTAGGATAAAGACCACCTCCATTCCTGTCATTACTGAAAGAGATCATGATACCTCACATCTCAAAATAGGGCTACTTAATGTTAGATCCCTTACTTCAAAGGCAATTAAAGTCAATGAACTAATCACTGATCATAATCTTGATGTGATTGGCCTGACTGAAACATGACTTAAGCCTGATGAATTTACTGTTTTAAATGAGGCCTCACCTCCTGGCTACACTAGTGACCATATCCCCCGTGCATCCCGCAAAGGCGGAGGTGTTGCTAACATTTACGATAGCAAATTTCAATTTACAAAAAAAAAAAAAATGACGTTTTCGTCTTTTGAGCTTCTAGTCATGAAATCTATGCAGCCTACTCAATCACTTTTCATAGCTACTGTTTACAGGCCTCCTGGGCCATATACAGCGTTCCTCATTGAGTTCCCTGAATTCCTATCGGACCTTGTAGTCATAGCAGATAATATTCTAATCTTTGGTGACTTTAATATTCACATGGAAAAGTCCACAGACCCACTCCAAAAGGCTTTCGGAGCCATCATCGATTCAGTGGGTTTTGTCCAACATGTCTCTGGACCCACTCACTGTCACAGTCATACTCTGGACCTAGTTTTGTCCCATGGAATAAATGTTGTGGATCTTAATGTTTTTCCTCATAATCCTGGACTATCGGACCACCATTTTATTACGTTTGCAATTGCAACAAATAATCTGCTCAGACCCCAACCAAGGAACATCAAAAGTCGTGCTATAAATTCACAGACAACACAAAGATTCCTTGATGTCCTTCCAGATTCCCTCTGTCTACCCAAGGACGCCAGAGGACAGAAATCAGTTAACCACCTAACTGAGGAACTCAATGTAACATTGCTCAATACCCTAGATGCAGTTGCACCCCTAAAAACTAAAAACATTTCTCGTAAGAAACTAGCTCCCTGGTACACAGAAAATACCGAGCTCGGAAGCAAGCTTCCAGAAAATTAGAACGGAAATGGCGCCACACCAAACTGGAAGTCTTCCGACTAGCTTGGAAAGACAGTACCGTGCAGTACCGAAGAGCCCTTACTGCTGCTCGATCATCCTATTTTTCTAACTTAATTGAGGAAAATAAGAACAATCCGAAATTCCTTTTTGATACTGTCGCAAAGCTAACTAAAAAGCAGCATTCCCCAAGAGAGGATGGCTTTCACTTCAGCAGTGATAAATTCATGAACTTCTTTGAGGAAAAGATCATGATTATTAGAAAGCAAATTACGGACTCCTCTTTAAATCTGCGTATTCCTTCAAAGCTCAGTTGTCCTGAGTCTGCACAACTCTGCCAGGACCTAGGATCAAGAGAGACGCTCAAGTGTTTTAGTACTATATCTCTTGACACAATGATGAAAATAATCATGGCCTCTAAACCTTCAAGCTGCATATTGGACCCTATTCCAACTAAACCACTGAAAGATCTGCTTCCTTTTTCTTTTCTTTTTTTTTATTTCACCTTTATTTAACCAGGTAGGCTAGTTGAGAACACCTTTATTTAACCAGGTAGGCTAGTTGAGAACACCTTTATTTAACCAGGTAGGCTAGTTGAGGACACCTTTATTTAACCAGGTAGGCTAGTTGAGAACACCTTTATTTAACCACGTAGGCTAGTTGAGAACACCTTTATTTAACCACGTAGGCTAGTTGAGAACACCTTTATTTAACCAGGTAGGCTAGTTGAGAACACCTTTATTTAACCACGTAGGCTAGTTGAGAACACCTTTATTTAACCAGGTAGGCTAGTTGAGAACACCTTTATTTAACCAGGTAGGCTAGTTGAGAACACCTTTATTTAACCAGGTAGGCTAGTTGAGAACAAGTTCTCATTTGCAACTGCGACCTGGCCAAGATAAAGCATAGCAGTGTGAACAGACAACACAGAGTTACACATGGAGTAAACAATTAACAAGTCAATAACACAGTAGAAAAAAATGGGCAGTCTATATACTATGTGTGCAAAAGGCATGAGGAGGGAAGGCGAATAATACAATTTTGCAGATTAACACTGGAGTGATAAATGATCAGATGGTCATGTACAGGTAGAGATATTGGTGTGCAAAAGAGTAGAAAAGTAAAAAAAAAACAAAAAAAAACAGTATAAAAACAGTATGGGAATGAGGTAGGTGAAAATGGGTGGGCTATTTACCTATAGACTATGTACAGCTGCAGCGATCGGTTAGCTGCTCGGATAGCTGATGTTTGAAGTTGGTGAGGGAGATAAAAGTCTCCAACTTCAGCGATTTTTGCAATTCGTTCCAGTCACAGGCAGCAGAGTACTGGAACGAAAGGCGGCCAAATGAGGTGTTGGCTTTAGGGATGATCAGTGAGATACACCTGCTGGAGCGCGTGCTACGGATGGGTGTAGCCATCGTGACCAGTGAACTGAGATAAGGCGGAGCTTTACCTAGCATGGACTTGTAGATGACCTGGAGCCAGTGGGTCTGGCGACGAATATGTAGTGAGGGCCAGCCGACTAGAGCATACAAGTCGCAGTGGTGGGTGGTATAAGGTGCTTTAGTGACAAAACGGATGGCACTGTGATAGACTGCATCCAGTTTGCTGAGTAGAGTGTTGGAAGCCATTTTGTAGATGACATCGCCGAAGTCGAGGATCGGTAGGATAGTCAGTTTTACTAGGGTAAGCTTGGCAGCGTGAGTGAAGGAGGCTTTGTTGCGGAATAGAAAGCCGACTCTTGATTTGATTTTCGATTGGAGATGTTTGATGTGAGTCTGGAAGGAGAGTTTGCAGTTTAGCCAGACACCTAGGTACTTATAGATGTCCACATATTCAAGGTCGGAACCATCCAGGGTGGTGATGCTAGTCGGGCATGCGGGTGCAGGCAGCGATCGGTTGAAAAGCATGCATTTGGTTTTACTCGCGTTTAAGAGCAGTTGGAGGCCACGGAAGGAGTGCTGTATGGCATTGAAGCTCGTTTGGAGGTTAGATAGCACAGTGTCCAATGATGGGCCGAAAGTATATAGAATGGTGTCGTCTGCGTAGAGGTGGATCAGGGAATCGCCCGCAGCAAGAGCAACATCATTGATATATACAGAGAAAAGAGTCGGCCCGAGAATTGAACCCTGTGGCACCCCCATAGAGACTGCCAGAGGACCGGACAGCATGCCCTCCGATTTGACACACTGAACTCTGTCTGCGAAGTAATTGGTGAACCAGGCAAGGCAGTCATCCGAAAAACCGAGGCTGTTGAGTCTGCCGATAAGAATATGGTGATTGACAGAGTCGAAAGCCTTGGCGAGGTCGATGAAGACGGCTGCACAGTACTGTCTTTTATCGATGGCGGTTATGATATCGTTTAGTACCTTGAGTGTGGCTGAGGTGCACCCGTAACCGGCTCGGAAACCAGATTGCAAACCGGAGAAGGTATGGTGGGATTCGAGATGGTCAGTGATCTGTTTTTTGAATTGGCTTTCGAAGACCTTAGATAGGCAGGGCAGGATGGATATAGGTCTGTAACAGTTTGGGTCCAGGATGTCTCCCCCTTTGAAGAGGGGGATGACTGCGGCAGCTTTCCAATCCTTGGGGATCTCAGACGATATGAAATAGAGGTTGAAAAGACTGGTAATAGGGGTTGCGACAATGGCGGAGGATAGTTTCAGAAATAGAGGGTCCAGATTGTCAAGCCCAGCTGATTTGTACAGGTCCAGGTGTTGCAGCTCTTTCAGAACATCTGCTATCTGGATTTGGGTAAAGGAGAAGCTGGGGAGGCTTGGGCGAGTAGCTGCGGGGGGCGGAGCTGTTGACCGAGGTCGGAGTAGCCAGGAGGAAGGCATGGCCTTGAGAAAATGCTTGTTGAAGTTTTCGATAATCATGGATTTATCGGTGGTGACCGTGTTACCTAGCCTCAGTGCAGTGGGCAGCTGGGAGGAGGTGATCTTGTACTCCATGGACTTCACAGTGTCCCAGAACATTTTGGAGTTGGAGCTACAGGATGCAAACTTCTGCCTGAAGAAGCTGGCCTTAGCTTTCCTGACTGACTGCGTGTATTGGTTCCTGACTTCCCTGAACAGTTGCATATCGCGGGGACTGTTCGATGCTATTGCAGTCCGCCACAGGATGTTTTTGTGCTGGTCGAGGGCAGTCAGGTCTGGAGTGAACCAAGGGCTGTATCTTTTCTTAGTTCTGCATTTTTTGAACGGAGCATGCTTATCTAAAATGGTGAGGAAGTTACTTTTAAAGAATGACCAGGCATCCTCAACTGACGGGATGAGGTCAATGTCCTTCCAGGATACCCGGGCCAGGTCGATTAGAAAGGCCTGCTCACAGAAGTGTTTTCGGGAGCGTTTGACAGTGATGAGGGGTGGTCGTTTGACTGCGGCTCCGTAGCGGATACAGGCAATGAGGCAGTGATGGCTGAGGTCCTGGTTGAAGACAGCGGAGGTGTATTTGGAGGGCCAGTTGGTCAGGATGACGTCTATGAGGGTGCCCTTGTTTACAGAGTTAGGGTTGTACCTGGTGGGTTCCTTGATGATTTGTGTGAGATTGAGGGCATCTAGCTTAGATTGCTTAGATTGTGGAACTGCCGGGGTGTTAAGCATATCCCAGTTTAGGTCACCTAGCAGAACAAACTCTGAAGCTAGATGGGGGCGATCAATTCACAAATGATGTCCAGGGCACAGCTGGGAGCTGAGGGGGTCGGTAGCAGGCGGCAACAGTGAGAGACTTATTTCTGGAGAGAGTAATTTTCAAAATTAGTAGTTCGAACTGTTTGGGTATGGACCTGGAAAGTATGACATTACTTTGCAGGCTATCTCTGCAGTAGACTGCAACTCCTCCCCTTTGGCAGTTCTATCTTGACGGAAGATGTTATAGTTGGGTATGGAAATCTCTGAATTTTTGGTGGCCTTCTTGAGCCAGGATTCAGACACGGCAAGGACATCAGGGTTAGCAGAGTGTGCTAAAGCAGTGAGTAAAACAAACTTAGGGAGGAGGCTTCTGATGTTGACATGCATGAAACCAAGGCTTTTCGATCGCAGAAGTCAACAAATGAGGGTGCCTGGGGACATGCAGGGCCTGGGTTTACCTCCACATCACCTGCGGAACAGAGAAGGAGTAGTATGAGGGTGCGGCTAAAGGCTATCAAAACTGGTCGCCTAGAGCGTTGGGGAGCAGAGAATAAGAGGAGCAGGTTTCTGGGCATGGTAGAATATATTCAGGGCATAATGCGCAGACAGGGGTATGGTGGGATGCGGGTACAGCGGAGGTAAGCCCAGGCACTGGGTGATGAGAGAGGTTGTATCTCTGGACATGCTGGTTGTAATGGGTGAGGTCACCACATGTGTGGGAGTTGGGACAAAGGAGGTATCAGAGGTATAAAGAGTGGAACTAGGGGCTCCATTGTGAACTAAAACAATGATAACTAACCTGAGCAACAGTATACAAGGCATATTGACATTTGAGAGAGACATACAGCGAAGCATACAGTAATCACAGGTGTTGAATTGGGAAAGCTAGCTAAAACAGTAGGTGAGACAACAGCTAATCAGCTAGCACAACAACAGCAGGTAAAATGGCGTTGACTAGGCAACGGGGCCAACAGATAAAACAAACAAGCAGAATGGAGTACCGTGATTAATGGACAGTCCAGCGTGCATCAGCTATGTAGCCAAGTGATCAGTGTCCAGGGGGCAGCGGTGGATGGGGCAGGGAAGCTGGACTGGCGAGTGTTATCCAGGTTTTTAAAAACTAACAGTGACTAAATAGCTTGTAGCTAGTTAGCTGGTTAGCTTCTGGAGGTTCTTGAGTGTGTTCTAAAAATTAAAAATAATAGCGATTCCGTATCACATTGGGTGTGGCAGGTTACCGGAAGGTATAAACAAATTAAAAATCGAAAAGAGATAGAAAGTAAATATGGGTCCAGTGAGTGTTTGGGACGCGGCGATTCAGACGGTTAGCAGGCCTGTGCTAACAAGCTAACAGTTAGTAGGCCGGGGCTGAACAAGGTAGCAGTTAGCGGACCGGGGCTAAACAAGCTAGCAGTTAGCAGGCCGAATTAGCAAGCAAGGAGATAGCAAGGGCTATAGAGTTAGCCTTTGGGGGACGTCGCGATGGGGTGAGTCTGTTTATTCCTCTTCATGCGGTGACATCGATAGACCGGTCGTGGGTCCGGGTATTGTAGCCCAGGAGTATGCTACGGTGGTAGCACAGGGGCTCTGGCCGGGCTAGCTTCAAGCTAAGTGGGTGGAAACGCTAGCCAGGAGTAATCATCCGGGGTTGCGGTTTAGCTAGATAGCTAGTTGTGAAGATCCAGCTGAAAAATGTTCCGTTTGCGGTGGAAACCGGGGATAAAAAAAAAAAAAAAGTCCGTTATGCTCTGGTTAGAGTTGCGTTGTTTGAACTGGCGAGAGCTTTCTGAGCTAAAGGTTAGCTGATGACCGGTTAGCTGAAGACCGCTAGCATAGCTGGTGGTTAGCTGGCTAGCTTCAGTTGAGGGGTTCCGGTTCGAAGTAAATATAAATACTTTAGGAACATTGGGTGAGGCGGGTTGCAGGAGAGTATTTAGAAGCTGAGGTTTAGTAAAATGTTTTTAAAGAGATATGCAAAGAAAAATATGTAAAAACAAGAAAGAAAACGATATATACAAGGGACACGACACGACAGGACGTCTTACTGCTACGCCATCTTGGAGCAGCAACTGACAGACAACAACAGATGTATTAACTCACTGTAATACAATCTACCATAGGTTTCAATCATAGACTATATGAAGGGGTTGCAATATATCAGATATATAAAGGCCACCTGATACTCATTTATGAATGAAGACCGGAGATTGAGTCACGCCTCATAAACAGCAGCCCCCCTCTAATGTATGTGATTGTCAACCTGAAAGTTGGAGTGGTGAGTTCAAGGAAAGGGAACGCTATGAGAGAGAGAGAAAAGACAACCTTTCAGCCTGTCTACTGACGTGACAGGGCTGTTGATTTCTCCTCTGAAACTTCCTCATGGCCATACCCGAGGTAATGAATTGGTATTTGAGTCCTTATGGCTTTTACTTCTCCATCACCTGTTAGCTCCTTCACAATGGGGGGGTAGGAGGCGGGGAGGAGGAAGAGGAGGGGGGAGTCCAATGAGAAAATGACTTCCTCTTGGATGATTTCCAGCTAAACCTTGTTACCTGCAGGAGGCCTTTTGGTCCTCATCACCACCTGTTATCTCAAAACACTGTTGCAATCTCCAGACATTCCTGGCAAGCCGGAGCTTCTACCCCCGAGCCACAAGACTAACTGGCTTGACTCTGCTGTGTAAAACCACCCTGACTGTGGAGTGACTCTGCTGTGTAAAACCCACCCTGACTGTGGAGTGACTCTGCTGTGTAAAACCACCCTGACTGTGGAGTGACTCTGCTGTGTAAAACCCACCCTGACTGTGGAGTGACTCTGCTGTGTAAAACCCACCCTGACTGTGGAGTGACTCTGCTGTGTAAAACCCACCCTGACTGTGGAGTGACTCTGCTGTGTAAAACCCACCCTGACTGTGGAGTGACTCTGCTGTGTAAACCCACCCTGACTGTGGAGTGACTCTGCTGTGTAAACCCACCCTGACTGTGGAGTGACTCTGCTGTGGAAAACCCACCCTGACTGTGGAGTGACTCTGCTGTGTAAACCCACCCTGACTGTGGAGTGACTCTGCTGTGGAAAACCACCCTGACCCTGACTGTGGAGTGACTCTGCTGTGTAAAACCCACCCTGACTGTGGAGTGACTCTGCTGTGTAAAACCCACCCTGACTGTGGAGTGACTCTGCTGTGTAAAACCACCCTGACCCTGACTGTGGAGTGACTCTGCTGTGTAAAACCCACCCTGACTGTGGAGTGACTCTGCTGTGTAAAACCACCCTGACCCTGACTGTGGAGTGACTCTGCTGTGTAAACCCACCCTGACTGTGGAGTGACTCTGCTGTGGAAAACCACCCTGCCTGTGGAGTGACTATGCTGTGTAAAACCCACCCTGACTGTGGAGTGACTCTGCTGTGTAAAACCCACCCTGACTGTGGTGTGATTCTGCTGTGTAAAACCCACCCTGACTGTGGAGTGACTCTGCTGTGGAAAACCCACCCTGACTGTGGAGTGACTCTGCTGTGTAAAACCACCCTGACTGTGGAGTGACTCTGCTGTGTAAAACCCACCCTGACTGTGGAGTGACTCTGCTGTGTAAACCCACCCTGACTGTGGAGTGACTCTGCTGTGTAAACCCACCCTGACTGTGGAGTGACTCTGCTGTGGAAAACCCACCCTGACTGTGGAGTGACTCTGCTGTGTAAACCCACCCTGACTGTGGAGTGACTCTGCTGTGGAAAACCACCCTGACCCTGACTGTGGAGTGACTCTGCTGTGTAAAACCCACCCTGACTGTGGAGTGACTCTGCTGTGTAAAACCCACCCTGACTGTGGAGTGACTCTGCTGTGTAAAACCCACCCTGACTGTGGAGTGACTCTGCTGTGTAAAACCCACCCTGACTGTGGAGTGACTCTGCTGTGTAAAACCCACCCTGACTGTGGTGTGACTCTGCTGTGTAAAACCACAGTGACTGTGGAGTGACTCTGCTGTGTAAAACCCACCCTGACTGTGGTGTGACTCTGCTGTGTAAAACCCACCCTGACTGTGGAGTGACTCTGCTGTGTAAAACCCACCCTGACTGTGGAGGGACTCTGCTGTGTAAAACCCACCCTGACTGTGGAGTGACTTTGCTGTGTAAAACCCACCCTGACCCTGACTGTGGAGTGACTCTGCTGTGTAAAACCCACCCTGACTGTGGAGTGACTCTGCTGTGTAAAACCCACCCTGACCCTGACTGTGGAGTGACTCTGCTGTGTAAAACCCACCCTGACTGTGGTGTGACTCTGCTGTGTAAACCCACCGTGACTGTGGAGTGACTCTGCTGTGTAAAACCCACCCTGACTGTGGAGTGACTCTGCTGTGTAAAACCCACAACCTGACTGTGGTGTGATTCTGCTGTGTAAAACCACAGTGACTGTGGTGTGACTCTGCTGTGTAAAACCCACCCTGACTGTGGAGTGACTCTGCTGTGTAAAACCACAGTGACTGTGGTGTGACTCTGCTGTGTAAAACCACAGTGACTGTGGTGTGACTCTGCTGTGGAAAACAACGGACTAGTCTCTACCCAAACACTGACTGTTTTCTGCCCCTCTCTAAATATAGAATTTGTAGATAATTGGCCCTCTTTCTGGGACTCACCCACAAACAGGACCAAGCCTGACCTGCTGAGGAGTGACGGACTCCATCCTAGCTGGAGGGGTGCTCTCATCTTATCTTTTATTTTTTTTATTTTTTTTATTTCACCTTTATTTAACCAGGTAGGCTAGTTGAGAACACCTTTATTTAACCAGGTAGGCTAGTTGAGAACACCTTTATTTAACCAGGTAGGCTAGTTGAGAACAAGTTCTCATTTGCAACTGCGACCTGGCCAAGATAAAGCATAGCAGTGTGAACAGACAACACAGAGTTACACATGGAGTAAACAATTAACAAGTCAATAACACAGTAGAAAAAAAATGGGCAGTCTATATACAATGTGTGCAAAAGGCATGAGGAGCATCTATCAACATAGACAGGGCTCTAACTCCTCTATCCGAAATTCCTTTTTGATACTGTCGCAAAACTAACTAAAAAGCAGCATCCCCAAGAGAGGATGGCTTTCACTTCAGCAGGACCCTATTCCAACTAAACAACTGAAAGAGCTGCTTCCTGTGCTTGGCCCTCCTATGTTGAACATGATAAACAACTCTCTATCCACCGGATGTGTACCAAACTCACTAAAAGTGGCAGTAATAAAGCCTCTCTTGAAAAAGCCAAACCTTGACCCAGAAAACATTAAAAAACTATCGGCCTATATCGAATCTTCCATTCCTCTCAAAAATTGTAGAAAAGGCTGTTGCGCAGCAACTCACTGCCTTCCTGAAGACAAACAATGTATACAAAATGCTTCAGTCTGGTTTTAGACCCCATCATAGCACTGAGACTGCACTTGCGAAGGTGGTAAATTACCTTTTAATGGCGTCAGACCGAGGCTCTGCATCTGTCCTCGTGCTCCTAGACCTTAGTGCTGCTTTTGATACCACCATCGATCACCACATTCTTTTGGAGAGATTGGAAACCCAAATTGGTCTACACGGACAAGTTCTGGCCTGGTTTAGATCTTATCTGTCGGAAAGATATCAGTTTGTCTCTGTGAATGGTTTGTCTTCTGACAAATCAACTGTAAATTTCGGTGTACCTCAAGGTTCCGTTTTAGGACCAAAATTGTTTTCACTATTTATTTTACCTCTTGGGGATGTCATTCGAAAACATAATATTAACTTTCACTGCTATGCGGATGACAAACAGCTGTACATTTCAATGAAACATGGTGAAGCCCCAAAATTGCCCTCGCTAGAAGCATGTGTTTCAGACATAAGGAAGTGGATGGCTGCAAACTTTCTACTTTTAAACTGGGACAAAACAAAGATGCTTGTTCTAGGTCCCAAGAAACAAAGAGATCTTCTGTTGAATCTGACAATCTTAATGGTTGTACAGTCGTCTCAAATAAAACTGTGAAGGACCTCGGCATTACTCTGGACCCTGATCTCTCTTTTGAAGAACATATCAAGACCATTTCAAGGACAGCTTTTTTCCATCTCCGTAACATTGCAAAAATCAGAAACTTTCCGTCCAAAAATGATGCAGAAAAATTTATCCATGCTGTTGTCACTTCTAGGTTAGACTACTGCAATGCTCTACTTTCCGGCTACCCGGATAAAGCACTAAATAAACTTCAGTTCGTGCTAAATACGGCTGCTAGAATCCTGACCCGAACCAAATTTTTTAATCATATTACTCCAGTGCTAGCCTCCCTAAACTGGCTTCCTGTCAAGGCAAGGGCTGATTTCAAGGTTTTACTGCTGACCTACAATGCATTACATGGGCTTGCTCCTACCTATCTCTCTGATTTGGTCCTGCCGTACATACCTAAACGTAAGCTACGGTAACAAGACGCAGGCCTCCTAATTGTCCCTAGAATTTCTAAGCAAACAGCTGGAGGCAGGGCTTTCTCCTATAGAGCTGAATTTTTATGGAATGGTCTGCCTACCCATGTAAGAGACGCAAACTTGGTCTCAACCTTTAAGTCTTTACTGAAGACTCATCTCTTCAGTGGGTCATATGATTGAGTGTCGTCTGGCCCAGGAGTGTGAAGGTGAACGGAAATGCTCTGGAGCAAATAACTGCCCTTGCTGTCTCTGCCTGGCCAGTTCACCTCTTTCCACTGGGATTCTCTGCCTATAACCCTATTACAGGGGATGAGTCACTGGCTTACTGGGGCTCTTTCATACTGTCCCTGGGGGGGGGGTGTCACTTGAGTGGGTTGAGTCACTGATGTGATCTTCCTGTCTGGGTTGTGCCGTGGCGGAGATCTTTGTGGGCTATACTCGGCCTTGTCTCAGGATGGTAAGTGGGTGGTTGAAGATATCCCTCATGTGGTGTGGGGGCTGTGCTTTGGAAAAGTGGGTGGGGTTATATCCTTCCTGTTTGGCCCTGTCCGGGGGTGTCCTCGGATGAGGCCACAGTGTCTCCTGACCCCTCCTGTCTCAGCCTCCAGTATTTATGCTGCAGTAGTTTATGTGTCAGGTGGCTAGGGTCAGTTTGTTATATCTGGAGTACTTCTCCTGTCCTATTCGGTGTCCTGTGTGAATTTAAGTGTGCTCTCTCTAATTCTCTCTTTTTCTCTCTCTCGGAGGACCTGAGCCCTAGGACCATGCCTCAGGACCATACCTGACATGATGACTCCTTGCTGTCCCGAGTCCACCTGGCCGTGCTGCTGCTCAAGTTTCAACTGTTCTGCCTTATTATTTTTGGACCTTGCTGGTCATTTATGAACATTTGAACATCTTGGCCATGTTCTGTTATAATCTCCACCCGGCACAGCCAGAAGAAGACTAGCCACCCCACATAGCCTGGTTCCTCTCTAGGTTTCTTCCTACGTTTTGGCCTTTCTAGGGAGTTTTTCCTAGCCACCGTGCTTCTACACCTGCATTGCTTGCTGTTTGGGGTTTTAGGCTGGGTTTCTGTGCAGCACTTTGAGATATCAGCTGATGTACGAAGGGCTATATAAATATATTTGATTTGATTTGATTTGATTTGACTAGTCTCTACCCACACACTGACTAGACTCTACCCACACACTGACTGGACTCTACCCACACACTGACTAGACTACCCACACACTGACTAGTCTCTACCCACACACTGACTAGACTCTGCCCACACACTGATTAGACTCTACCCATACACTGACTAGACTCTACCCACACACTGACTAGACTCTACCCACACACTGACTAGACTCTACCCACACACTGACTAGACTCTACCCACACACTGACTAGACTCTACCCACACACTGACTAGACTCTACCCACACACTGACTAGACTCTACCCACACACTGACTAGACTCTACCCACACACTGACTAGACTCTACCCACACACTGACTAGAATCTACCCACACACTGACTAGACTCTACCCACACACTGACTAGACTCTACCCACACACTGACTAGACTCTACCAACACACTGACTAGATTCTACCCACACACTGATTAGACTCTACCCACACACTGACTAGACTCTACCCACACACTGATTAGACTCTACCCACACACTGACTAGACTCTACCCACACACTGATTAGACTCTACCCACACACTGACTGGACTCTACCCACACACTGACTGGACTCTACCCACACACTGACTAGACTCTACCCACACACTGACTAGACTCTACCCACACACTGACTAGACTCTACCCACACACTGACTAGACTCTACCCACACACTGATTAGACTCTACCCACACACTGACTAGACTCTACCCACACACTGACTGGACTCTACCCACACACTGACTAGACTCTACCCACACACTGACTAGACTCTACCCACACACTGACTGGACTCTACCCACACACTGACTGGACTCTACCCACACACTGACTGGACTCTACCCACACACTGACTAGTCTCTACCCACACACTGACTAGACTCTACCCACACACTCACTAGACTCTGATCACACACTGATTAGACTCTACCCACACACTGACTAGACTCTACCCACACACTGACTAGACTCTGCCCACACACTGATTAGACTCTACCCATACACTGACTAGACTCTACCCACACACTGACTAGACTCTACCCACACACTGACTAGACTCTACCCACACACTGACTAGACTCTACCCACACACTGACTAGACTCTACCCACACACTGACTAGACTCTACCCACACACTGACTAGACTCTACCCACACACTGACTAGAATCTACCCACACACTGACTAGACTCTACCCACACACTGACTAGACTCTACCCACACACTGACTAGATTCTACCCACACACTGATTAGACTCTACCCACACACTGACTAGACTCTACCCACACACTGATTAGACTCTACCCACACACTGACTAGACTCTACCCACACACTGATTAGACTCTACCCACACACTGACTGGACTCTACCCACACACTGACTGGACTCTACCCACACACTGACTAGACTCTACCCACACACTGACTAGACTCTACCCACACACTGACTGGACTCTACCCACACACTGACTGGACTCTACCCACACACTGACTAGTCTCTACCCACACACTGACTAGACTCTACCCACACACTCACTAGACTCTGATCACACACTGATTAGACTCTACCCACACACTGACTAGACTCTACCCACACACTGACTGGACTCTATAGCCATGTTATTACCTGGTACTCCCTGTATATAGCCATGTTATTTATTACCTGGTACCCCCTGTATATAGCCATGATATTACCTGGTACTTCCTGTATATAACCATGTTATTACCTGGTACTCCCTGTATATAGCCATGTTATTACCTGGTACTCCCTGTATATAACCATGTTATTACCTGGTACTTCCTGTATATAACCATGTTATTACCTGGTACTCCCTGTATATAACCATGTTATTACCTGGTACTTCCTGTATATAGCCATGTTATTACCTGGTACTCCCTGTATATAACCATGTTATTACCTGGTACTTCCTGTATATAGCCATGTTATTACCTGGTACTCCCTGTATATAGCCATGTTATTACCTGGTACTCCCTGTATATAGCCATGTTATTACCTGGTACTTCCTGTATATAGCCATGTTATTACCTGGTACTCCCTGTATATAGCCATGTTATTACCTGGTACTTCCTGTATATAGCCATGTTATTACCTGGTACTTCCTGTATATAGCCATGTTATTACCTGGTACTTCCTGTATATAGCCATGTTATTACCTGGTACTTCCTGTATATAGCCATGTTATTACCTGGTACTCCCTGTATATAGCCATGTTATTACCTGGTACTTCCTGTATATAACCATGTTATTACCTGGTACTCCCTGTATATAACCATGTTATTACCTGGTACTCCCTGTATATAGCCATGTTATTACCTCCCTGTATATAGCCATGTTATTACCTCCCTGTATATAGCCATGATATTACCTGGTACTTCCTGTATATAGCCATGTTATTACCTGGTACTTCCTGTATATAGCCATGTTACTACCTGATACTCCCTGTATATAGCCATGTTATTACCTCCCTGTATATAGCCATTTTATTACCTGGTAGTCCCAGTATATAGCCATGTTATTACCTGGTACTCCCTGTATATAGCCATGTTATTACCTGGTACTCCCTGTATATAGCCATGTTATTACCCAGGTACTCCCTGTATATAACCATGTTATTACCTGGTACTCCCTGTATATAACCATGTTATTACCTGGTAGTCCCAGTATATAGCCATGTTATTACCTGGTACTCCCTGTATATAGCCATGTTATTACCTGGTACTTCCTGTATATAGCCATGTTATTACCTGGTACTTCCTGTATATAGCCATGTTATTACCTGGTATGTATATAGCCATGTTATTACCTGGTACTCCTGTATATAGCCATGTTATTAACTGGTACTCCTGTTTATAGCCATGTTATTACCTGGTACTTCCTGTATATAGCCATGGCATTACCTGGTACTCCCTGTATATAGCCATGTTATTACCTGGTACTCCCTGTTTATAGCCATGTTATTACCTGGTACTCCCTGTATATAGCCATGTTATTACTACTCCCTGTATATAGCCATGTTATTAACTGGTACTCCCTGTTTATAGCCATGTTATTACCTGGTACTTCCTGTATATAGCCATGGCATTACCTGGTACTCCCTGTATATAGCCATGTTATTACCTGGTACTCCCTGTATATAGCCATGTTATTACCTCCATGTTTATAGCCATGTTATTACATGGTACTTCCTGTTTATAGCCATGTTATTACATGGTACTTCCTGTTTATAGCCATGTTATTACCTGGTACTCCCTGTTTATAGCCATGTTACTACCTGGTACTTCCTGTTTATAGCCATGTTATTACCTGGTACTCCCTGTTTATAGCCATGTTACTACCTGGTACTTCCTGTTTATAGCCATGTTATTACCAGCTACTTCCTGTTTATAGCCATGTTATTACCTGCTACTTCCTGTTTATAGCCATGTTATTACCTGCTACTCCCTGTTTATAGCCATGTTACTACCTGGTACTTCCTGTTTATAGCCATGTTATTACCTGCTACTTCCTGTTTATAGCCATGTTATTACCTGCTACTTCCTGTTTATAGCCATGTTATTACCTGCTACTTCCTGTTTATAGCCATGTTATTACCTGGTACTTCCTGTTTATAACCATGTTATTACCTGGTACTCCCTGTATATAACCATGTTATTACCTGGTACTTCCTGTATATAGCCATGTTATTACCTGGTACTCCCTGTATATAACCATGTTATTACCTGGTACTTCCTGTATATAGCCATGTTATTACCTGGTACTCCCTGTATATAGCCATGTTATTACCTGGTACTCCCTGTATATAGCCATGTTATTACCTGGTACTTCCTGTATATAGCCATGTTATTACCTGGTACTCCCTGTATATAGCCATGTTATTACCTGGTACTTCCTGTATATAGCCATGTTATTACCTGGTACTTCCTGTATATAGCCATGTTATTACCTGGTACTCCCTGTATATAGCCATGTTATTACCTGGTACTCCCTGTATATAGCCATGTTATTACCTGGTACTCCCTGTATATAACCATGTTATTACCTCCCTGTATATAGCCATGTTATTACCTCCCTGTATATAGCCATGATATTACCTGGTACTTCCTGTATATAGCCATGTTATTACCTGGTACTTCCTGTATATAGCCATGTTACTACCTGATACTCCCTGTATATAGCCATGTTATTACCTCCCTGTATATAGCCATTTTATTACCTGGTAGTCCCAGTATATAGCCATGTTATTACCTGGTACTCCCTGTATATAGCCATGTTATTACCTGGTACTCCCTGTATATAGCCATGTTATTACCTGGTACTCCTGTATATAGCCATGTTATTACCTGGTACTCCCTGTATATAACCATGTTATTACCTGGTACTCCCTGTATATAGCCATGTTATTACCCAGGTACTCCCTGTATATAGCCATGTTATTACCTGGTACTCCATGTATATAACCATGTTATTACCTGGTAGTCCCAGTATATAGCCATGTTATTACCTGGTACTCCCTGTATATAGCCATGTTATTACCTGGTACTTCCTGTATATAGCCATGTTATTACCTGGTACTTCCTGTATATAGCCATGTTATTACCTGGTACTCCCTGTATATAGCCATGTTATTACCTGGTACTCCCTGTATATAGCCATGTTATTAACTGGTACTCCCTGTTTATAGCCATGTTATTACCTGGTACTTCCTGTATATAGCCATGGCATTACCTGGTACTCCCTGTATATAGCCATGTTATTACCTGGTACTCCCTGTTTATAGCCATGTTATTACCTGGTACTCCCTGTATATAGCCATGTTATTACTACTCCCTGTATATAGCCATGTTATTAACTGGTACTCCCTGTTTATAGCCATGTTATTACCTGGTACTTCCTGTATATAGCCATGTCATTACCTGGTACTCCCTGTATATAGCCATGTTATTACCTCCCTGTATATAGTCATGTTATTACCTTTATGTTTATAGCCATGTTATTACATAGTACTTCCTGTATATAGCCATGTTATTACCTGGTACTTCCTGTTTATAGCCATGTTATTACATGGTACTTCCTGTTTATGGCCAAGTTATTACATGGTACTTCCTGTTTATAGCCATGTTATTACCTGGTACTCCCTGTTTATAGCCATGTTACTACCTGGTACTTCCTGTTTATAGCCATGTTATTACCAGCTACTTCCTGTTTATAGCCATGTTATTACCTGCTACTTCCTGTTTATAGCCATGTTATTACCTGCTACTCCCTGTTTATAGCCATGTTACTACCTGGTACTTCCTGTTTATAGCCATGTTATTACCTGCTACTTCCTGTTTATAGCCATGTTATTACCTGCTACTTCCTGTTTATAGCCATGTTATTACCTGCTACTTCCTGTTTATAGCCATGTTATTACCTGCTACTTCCTGTTTATAGCCATGTTATTACCTGATACTTCCTGTTTATAGCCTCGTTATTGTTTTCATTGTCTTCCTTTTTCCTTATTAATTTAGCAAATATGTGTCTTACTTTTTAACTTCACCGTTGGTTAAGGGCTCGTAAGTCTACCCCTGCTGTATTTGGCACATGTGGAAAATAACATTTGATTTGATGATCTGAAATGTTGGTCACAGAGCAGAACAAAAGTGGAGAAATAAGTATATTTAATTAGAGTTTTATTCTGAAAGTATAACTTCACTATATACATGGATCTATTGCAGTAAATTGCCAAAGCAAATAATGCTTTTCAATTTTGCATGTATGCATTTGGCCTGCGTCAATCTCCCATATTAAACAATATATATATTCCCAGTTAAACAGTACTTCACAATAATGTATTATTAATTTATACCCAGCAGCATCGTACATTCACATACATCATCCTTCATTAATCCCTCATGTAGAGAACTACATCATCCTTCATTAATCCCTCATGTAGAGAACTACATCATCCTTCATTAATCCCTCATGTAGAGAACTACATCATCCTTCATTAATCCCTCATTTAGAGAACTACATCATCCTTCATTAATCCCTCATTTAGAGAACTACATCATCCTTCATTAATCCCTCATTTAGAGTACTACATCATCCTTCATTAATCCCTCATTTAGAGAACTACATCATCCTTCATTTATCCCTAATTTAGAGTACGACATCATAAGAGTATAATTTCTGTTACCACTTCATTTTACATAATCAAATCATACAGAACAAAACAAAACATACTTATAATCCGAAAATCGAATCTAAAATGCACATATTTATATATGATTACATCGACAACATACAGAATAAATATGTAACAAATGTTCCTCAACATGTTTGAGAGACACATTGTATGGTGGCCTGAGGTGGGTGGGTCCAGAATCTGATCTGAGTGTCGTCATTGGTCAACAGAGGATGCAGGGAGAGAATGGGGGAGGGAGATGGATGGAAGAGAGGGACGGAGGGAAAGGTCCTCCTCACAACATACTGGTCTTCACCCTCTCAAAGATCTGTCGGACCTTCACCGCCGGGACGCAGCCTTCCCTCACGATACTAATCGTGCCTGGAGGAGGAGGAAACACAATATTGACTGAGTGATCACTGACACACAATGAATCATAGGGTGGGACGAGGGTTGCAATGTCCCGGTAACTTTCCCAGGTTTTCCAGAAATCCTGGTCAGAGGATTCTTTCAAATCCAGAAATCTTTCAACCTGTATTTCTGGAAAGCCTGGGAATTTAGGGAAAGTTTTCAGAATGTTCCATCCCAAGACAGGACAACACAACCTAAGAGGTTAGTAATTAGTTATTGTAGTGAGCGTCTGTTCTGTAACATCATACCTTCATCTATCTTGAGGCAGTTCACCACCGTTGAGGCTACGATCTCGTTAGAATCCCCGTCACACAGAACCCCCTGGATCTTATGGCCCAGCCGACTAGGATACACATGGAGACAGACAGAGTAGGTTCAGGTTTAGGTTAGGTTTAGATTGGCCCAGCCGACTAGGATACACATAGAGACAGACAGAGTAGGTTCAGGTTTAGGTTTAGGTTAGGTTTAGATTGGCCCAGCCGACTAGGATACACATAGAGACAGACAGAGTAGGTTCAGGTTTAGGTTTAGGTTAGGTTTAGATTGGCCCAGCCGACTAGGATACACATAGAGACAGACAGAGTAGGTTCAGGTTTAGGTTTAGGTTAGGTTTAGATTGGCCCAGCCGACTAGGATACACATGGAGACAGACAGAGTAGGTTCAGGGTTAGGTTTAGATTGGCCCAGCCGACTAGGATACACATAGAGACAGACAGAGTAGGTTCAGGTTTAGGTTTAGGTTAGGTTTAGATTGGCCCAGCCGACTAGGATACACATGGAGACAGACAGAGTAGGTTCAGTTTTAGGTTAGGTTTAGATTGGCCCAGCCGACTAGGATACACATAGAGACAGACAGTGTCAGAGTAGGTTCAGGATCAGGTTTACACCTTGTATATTGACTCTGTACCGGTACCCCCTGTATATAGCCTCCACATTGACTCAGTACCATAACCCCCTGTATATAGCCTCCACATTGACTCTGTACCGGTACCCCCTGAATATAGCCTCCACATTGACTCTCTACCGTAATACCCTGTATATAGCCTCCACATTGACTCTGTACCGTAATACCCTGTATATAGCCTCCACATTGACTCAGTACCGTAATACCCTGTATATAGCCTCCACATTGACTCTCTACCGTAATACCCTGTATATAGCCTCCACATTGACTCTGTACCGGTACCCCCTGTATATAGCCTCCACATTGACTCAGTACCGGTGCCCCCTGTATATAGCCTCCACATTGACTCTGTATATAGCCTCCACATTGACTCTGTACCGTAATACCCTGTATATAGCCTCCACATTGACTCAGTACCGTAATACCCTGTATATAGCCTCCACATTGACTCAGTACCGTAATACCCTGTATATAGCCTCCACATTGACTCAGTACCGTAATACCCTGTATATAGCCTCCACATTGACTCAGTACCGTAATACCCTGTATATAGCCTCCACATTGACTCTGTACCGTAATACCCTGTATATAGCCTCCACATTGACTCAGTACCGTAATACCCTGTATATAGCCTCCACATTGACTCAGTACCGTAATACCATGTATATAGCCTCCACATTGACTCTGTACCGTAATACCCTGTATATAGCCTCCACATTGACTCAGTACCGTAATACCCTGTATATAGCCTCCACATTGACTCTGTACCGTAATACCCTGTATATAGCCTCCACATTGACTCAGTACCGTAATACCCTGTATATAGCCTCCACATTGACTCTGTACCGTAATACCCTGTATATAGCCTCCACATTGACTCAGTACCGTAATACCCTGTATATAGCCTCCACATTGACTCAGTACCGTAATACCCTGTATATAGCCTCCACATTGACTCAGTACCGTAATACCATGTATATAGCCTCCACATTGACTCTGTACCGTAATACCCTGTATATAGCCTCCACATTTACTCAGTACCGTAATACCCTGTATATAGCCTCCACATTGTTATTTTGATTATTGGTTACTTTTATTTTTTATTTTTTTATTTTTTGTACTTAACACTTGTTCTTTAACATTGTTAGTTAAGGGCTTGTAAGTAAGCATTTCACTGTAAGGTCTACTACACCTGTGTATTTGGCGCAAGTGACAAATAACATTTGATTTGATTTTGTTTGTACGAATGATTCCACCCTAGATCAGCTAGATGCCGGCAAGAGTGTGAAAGGCGGTATTGAATGTGTCACTGTCTGTCACCTTGGTTACACGACCTGTGCACCTACGTTTTAAACGTTCATTCGTAGGCTAGGCTGTAGGGCAGAGGGAAAATTAGAGTATCATGTTGTAGCCGAAACCGATCACTGTTACATTGAACTGGGTGAATGGAATAATGAATTCCAGTCATTCGATATGCTGTAATAGATTTAAGGCCATGCTCTTAGAAAAATAATCATCCTCACTATTCTTAAACGGCACCTACCATCACTGGAATCTAATCATCATGACCCTACAGCCAGCAGGACACAAGGCAGAGGACTGATTAACACAGATATATTAGTAGAACTGGATATTTACACAGCAGGCTGACTGATATGAAACCAGTCTGACAGGAAATATCAGACCAGTTTACAATACAACCAGCAATCCAAGATAGAAAAATACTTCTATACTGACATCACTTTCACTATCACGATCAGCATGAAGGCAGCATAGCTGTTCAAACTACAGTGCCTTGCGAAAGTATTCGGCCTCCTTGAACTTTGCGACCTTTTGCCACATTTCAGGCTTCAAACATAATGATATAAAACTGTATTGTTTTGTGAAGAATCAACAACAAGTGGGACACAATCATGAAGTGGAATGACATTTATTGGATATTTCAAACTTTTTTAACAAATCAAAAACTGAAAAATTGGGCGTGCAAAATTATTCAGCCCCTTTACTTTCAGTGCAGCAAACTCTCTCCAGAAGTTCAGTGAGGATCTCTGAATGATCCAATGTTGACCTAAATGACTAATGATGATAAATACAATCCACCTGTGTGTAATCAAGTCTCCGTATAAATGCACCTGCACTGTGATAGTCTCAGAGGTCCGTTAAAAGCGCAGAGAGCATCATGAAGAACAAGGAACACACCAGGCAGGTCCGAGATACTATTGTGAAGAAGTTTAAAGCCGGATTTGGATACAAAAAGATTTCCCAAGCTTTAAACATCCCAAGGAGCACTGTGCAAGCGATAATATTGAAATGGAAGGAGTATCAGACCACTGCAAATCTACCAAGACCTGGCCGTCCCTCTAAACTTTCAGCTCATACAAGGAGAAGACTGATCAGAGATGCAGCCAAGAGGCCCATGATCACTCTGGATGAACTGCAGAGATCTACAGCTGAGGTGGGAGACTCTGTCCATAGGACAACAATCAGTCGTATATTGCACAAATCTGGCCTTTATGGAAGAGTGGCAAGAAGAAAGCCATGTCTTAAAAATATCCATAAAAAGTGTTGTTTAAAGTTTGCCACAAGCCACCTGGGAGTCACACCAAACATGTGGAAGAAGGCGCTCTGGTCAGATGAAACCAAATTTGAACTTTTTGGCAACAATGCAAAACGTTATGTTTGGCGTAAAAGCAACACAGCGCATCACCCTAAACACACCATCTCCACTGTCAAACATGGTGGTGGCAGCATCATGGTTTGGGCCTGCTTTTCTTCAGCAGGGACAGGGAAGATGGTTAAAATTGATGGGAAGATGGATGGAGCCAAATACAGGACCATTCTGGAAGAAAACCTGATGGAGTCTACAAAAGACCTGAGACTGGGACGGAGATTTGTCTTCCAACAAGACAATGATCCAAAACATAAAGCAACATCTACAATGGAATGGTACACAAATAAACATATCCAGGTGTTAGAATGGCCAAGTCAAAGTCCAGACCTGAATCCAATCGAGAATCTGTGGAAAGAACTGAAAACTGCTGTTCATAAATGCTCTCCATCCAACCTCACTGAGCTCGAGCTGTTTTGCAAGGAGAAATGGGAAAAATGTTCAGTCTCTCGATGTGCAAAACTGATAGAGACATACCCCAAGCGACTTACAGCTGTAATCGCAGCAAAAGGTGGCGCTACAAAGTATTAACTTAAGGGGGCTGAATCATTTTGCACGCCCAATTTTTCAGTTTCTGATTTGTTAAAAAAGATTGAAATATCCAATAAATGTCGTTCCACTTCATGATTGTGTCCCACTTGTTGTTGATTCTTCACACAAAAATACAGTTTTATATCTTTATGTTTGAAGCCTGAAATGTGGCAAAAGGTCACAAAGTTCAAGGGGGCCGAATACTTTCGCAAGGCACTGTATCTGATGAAGGCAGCAGAGCTGCAGGGTACAGGTGGGTACAGGTGAGAACAGGCGAATACAGGTGGGTAGAGGTGAGAACAGGCGAGTACAGGTGAGTACAGGTGGGTACAGGTGGGTAGAGGTGAGAACAGGTGAGTACAGGTGGGTAGATGTGGGTACTGGTGGGTACAGGTGAGTGTTATGATAGGACTTTACCTGATGACCATGTCGTGGTGCGTGCTGTCGGGTTCTCCACTGGGATTGGCTGAGGTGATGGCAAGTGGTCCGGTGATGTCACACAGGTGTCCTGTGACCGTGTGGTCAGGGACTCGGATCATGATGCTATCATTGGTCCCCACGCGGTCGTAGGCCGGACCCACACCTGGACAACATAGGTAAACAATTAGAACATCAATCGAATGATCTCTCACAATATAGAATAAAGAAACCATTTCTGAGAGTATCCCTAACTCTAATCCAATGTAACCTGGCAGGGTAGCCTAGTGGTTAGAGCGTTGGACTAGTAACCGGAAGGTTGCAAGTTCAAACCCCTGAGCTGACAAGGTACAAATCTGTCATTCTGCACCTGAACAGGCAGTCAACCCACTGTTCCTAGGCCGTCATTGAAAATAAGAATTTGTTCTTAACTGACTTGCTTAGTTAAATAAAGTTTTTTAAAACTATTTAAAATCCCAATGCAGTTGAAGCCACCCTCCTCCTCCCCTCTCCTCCCCTCCTCACTCCTTACCCAGTCTGAGTAGCCAGTCTCCCTTGCTGACGATGCAGCTGATCCCTCCAGGGTAGACGTTCCTCATGAATTCCCAGAGTAGAGAGCTGAATGGGGGCTTGGCTGCCACCAGCTGCTCCACACTGGAGATACAGATACAGATGGGCTTCTCTGCTGGACGGTCCTTAATGTTGTAGATGTTCTCGATGGCCTGAGGGTTCTTGCAGGAGGCGGCCAGGGCGTAGACCGTATCGGTGGGGATTCCACAGACCCCCCCGTCGTCCAGCAGTCTGGAGATCTTCAGAAGACCGCTGGTCAGTCTGGAGTCTGCCACGGGACAAGGCAGAGCAGTGGAAGATTTCTGCTGCTGATTCACATCCTGAGACACAACAACACAGGGAGAGAGACACACGATATGGAACACAATAGAAAAGGAATGAACTGGATTGGAGAAAAGTATAATAAAATGTAATGAAACACATGAACCCACTGCATTCTACTTGTCAGCTCATCCAGTGGAAAGCAACAGAATGGAATAGTGCCTTGTTCTCACCTTAACCAGTGGAGGCCCCATGGGCATCACACTCTGGCGGAAGGTACAGTTGACCAGTGATGCCAGGGTTCCATATAGACAGATGACAGAGAACACAGCCAGCATGGCAACTACAAAAACAACGCCAGAAATGTGTTAGAACAGTAACACAGCTGACATCTAGATTGCAAAATAATGGGTACATTTTACAGTTACTGTTTGAGCAGCAAACATATTGATGGATGCCACATAACACTGTCTGAATCACAAACCCAACACTTCAACCACTCCGATCACTCCATAAAAGGCAGATGGCCAAGTGTTGGTTTTGGGTTTCAGCCTTACTGTATATCACAATAGGTTGGTGGAACCGTCATTGGGGAGAAATGAGGGCTTGTCATTAGGCTTGTTCTATTGACTGGAACAGAATCAGTGGAATGGTAGCAAATACATCAAACACATAGTTTCAAGGTGGTTGATGCCGTTCCATTTGCTCCGTTCCGGACATTATTATGAGCCGTTCTCCCCTCAGGAGCCTCCTGAGCCGTTTATGTAGAATGTGAGTCCTGTCAGTGTAGGGAGGTGAAAAGCAGGTCACTTACTCTCCAGCTGGTAGGGGAGCTGTTGCAGAGTGGACAGGAGGAAACACACCAGAACCGCCTCCATGACCACGGTCAGAGACAAGAGGACCAGGTTACCATACGCAGCTGGAGGGGACATGGAGAGGGTTAGGACCAGGTTACCATGGAGAGGGTTAGGACCAGGTTACCATGGAGAGGGTTAGGACCAGGTTACCATGGAGAGGGTTAGGACCAGGTTACCATGGAGAGGGTTAGGACCAGGTTACCATGGAGAGGGTTAGGACCAGGTTACCATGGAGAGGGTTAGGACCAGGTTACCATGGAGAGGGTTAGGACCAGGTTACCATGGAGAGGTTTAAGACCAGGTTACCATGGAGAGGGTTAGGACCAGGTTACCATGGAGAGGGTTAGGACCAGGTTACCATGGAGAGGGTTAGGACCAGGTTACCATGGAGAGGGTTAGGACCAGGTTACCATGGAGAGGGTTAGGACCAGGTTACCATGGAGAGGGTTAGGACCAGGTTACCATGGAGAGGGTTAGGACCAGGTTACCATGGAGAGGGTTAGGACCAGGTTACCATGGAGAGGTTTAGGACCAGGTTACCATGGAGAGGGTTAGGACCAGGTTACCATGGAGAGGGTTAGGACCAGGTTACCATGGAGAGGGTTAGGACCAGGTTACCATGGAGAGGGTTAGGACCAGGTTACCATGGAGAGGGTTAGGACCAGGTTACCATGGAGAGGGTTAGGACCAGGTTACCAGGGAGAGGGTTAGGACCAGGTTACCATGGAGAGGGTTAGGACCAGGTTACCATGGAGAGGGTTAGGACCAGGTTACCATGGAGAGGTTTAGGACCAGGTTACCATGGAGAGGTTTAGGACCAGGTTACCATGGAGAGGTTTAGGACCAGGTTACCATGGAGAGGGTTAGGACCAGGTTACCATGGAGAGGGTTAGGACCAGGTTACCATGGAGAGGTTTAGGACCAGGTTACCATGGAGAGGTTTAGGACCAGGTTACCATGGAGAGGGTTAGGACCAGGTTACCATGGAGAGGGTTAGGACCAGGTTACCATGGAGAGGTTTAGGACCAGGTTACCATGGAGAGGTTTAGGACCAGGTTACCATGGAGAGGGTTAGGACCAGGTTTCCATGGAGAGGTTTAGGACCAGGTTACCATGGAGAGGGTTAGGACCAGGTTACCATGGAGAGGTTTAGAACCAGGTTACCATGGAGAGGGTTAGGACCAGGTTACCATACGCAGCTGGAAGGGACATGGAGAGGGTTAGGACCAGGTTACCATGGAGAGGGTTAGGACCAGGTTACCATGGAGAGCTTTAGGACCAGGTTACCATGGAGAAGGTTAGGACCAGGTTACCATGGAGAGGTTTAGGACCAGGTTTCCATGGAGAGGTTTAAGACCAGGTTACCATGGAGAGGGTTAGGACCAGGTTACCATGGAGAGGGTTAGGACCAGGTTACCATGGAGAGGGTTAAGACCAGGTTACCATGGAGAGGGTTAGGACCAGGTTACCATGGAGAGGTTTAGGACCAGGTTACCATGGAGAGGGTTAGGACCAGGTTACCATGGAGAGGGTTAAGACCAGGTTACCATGGAGAGGGTTAGGATCAGGTTACCATGGAGAGGGTTAGGACCAGGTTACCATGGAGTGAGCACTACTATTAGACCAGTGCCCTATTCCCTATATAGTGCACTACTATAGACCAGTGCCCTATTTCTTATATAGTGCACTACTTTAGACCAGGGCCCTATTCTCTATATAGTGCACTACCTTAGACCAGGACCCATGGGGCTGTGTAGGGAATAGAATGCCATTAGGGAAAACCCACTCCGTTCTTCTCTCCCTCTGTGTTGCAGCAGGAGAAGAGGTGATATAGGTGATTTCATGTAAAGACTGACCGATGAGCACGAGGAAAGCGTTGATGACCAGGAAAGCGATGGCTCCAGCTGTAAACCCATAGGATCCTACTGGAGAGATCTGCAGCAAGGGGCCTGAGAAAATAACACAGAGATGTTTTACTGAAACAGGCAACAGAGCATGGAGACAGCAACAACAACAACAACAACAACAACCACATCAACAGCAACAACAACAACAACAACAGCAACAACAACAACAACAACAACCACATCAACAACATCAACAACAACAACAACAACAACATTAACAACAACAACAACAACCACAGCAACAACCACATCAACAACAACAACAACAACAACAACAACAACAACAACAACAACAACAACAACAACAACCACATCAACAACCACATCAACAGCAACAACAACAACAACAACAACATCAACAACAACAACATCAACAACAACCACATCAACAGCAACAACAACAACAACAGCAACAACAACAACAACAACAACAACCACATCAACAACATCAACAACAACAACATCAACAACAACCACATCAACAACATCAACAACAACAACATCAACAACAACAACAGCAACAACAACCACATCAACAACATCAACAACAACATCAACAACAACATCAACAACAACATTAACAACCACATCAACAACAACAACATCAACAACAACATTAACAACCACATCAACAGCAACAACAATACGATCAACAACAGCAACAACATCAACAACAGCAACAACAACAACATCAACTAAAATAACATTAACAACAACATCAACAACATCAACAACATCAACAACATCAACAACAACTGATAATATCAGATAATAACATAGCTATCAGATATACAGGGTATCAGATAATAACATGGCTATATATACAGGGTACCAGATAATAACATGGCTATATATACAGGGTATCAGATAATAACATAGCTATCAGATATACAGGGTATCGGGTAATAACATGGCTGTATATACAGGGTACCAGATAATAACATGGCTATATATACAGGGTATCAGATAATAACATGGCTATATATACAGGGTATCAGGTAATAACATGGCTATATATACAGGGTATCAGATAATAACATGGCTATATATATACAGGGTATCAGATAATAACATGGCTATATATACAGGGTATCAGGTAATAACATGGCTATATATACAGGGTATCAGGTAATAACATGGCTATATATACAGGGTATCAGATAATAACATAGCTATATATATACAGGGTATCAGATAATAACATGGCTATATATACAGGGTATCAGATAATAACATGGCTATATATACAGGGTATCAGATAATAACATGGCTATATATATACAGGGTATCAGGTAATAACATGGCTATATATACAGGGTACCAGATAATAACATGGCTATATATATATACAGGGTATCAGATAATAACATGGCTATATATACAGGGTATCAGATAATAACATGGCTATATATACAGGGTATCAGATAATAACATGGCTATATATACAGGGTACCAGATAATAACATGGCTATATATATATACAGGGTATCAGATAATAACATGGCTATATATACAGGGTACCAGATAATAACATGGCTATATATACAGGGTATCAGATAATAACATGGCTATATATACAGGGTATCAGATAATAACATGGCTATATATACAGGGTATCAGATAATAACATGGCTATATATACAGGGTACCAGATAATAACATGGCTATATATATATACAGGGTATCAGATAATAACATGGCTATATATACAGGGTACCAGATAATAACATGGCTATATATACAGGGTAGAGTAGGTAGAAGCGTTTCAGGGTCCTGTTGGTTGCAGACTTGGTACATTGGTACTGCTTGCCGTGCGATAGCAGAGAGAACATTCTATGGCTTGGGTGGCTGGAGTCTGAATCTTTATGGGGCTTTTCCTAGTTATGCAAACAGTTAACTCCAGTTAGGATTGGTTAGTGTTAGCTTGAAGTCATCCACATACCTGCGAAGCGATACCATGTCCAGGTGGCCCAGACAGACAGGTAGAAGGATGGGATGACGGAGCCAAACCTCTGTCCTCCTCTGACCTGCAGCCTGCTGACGAACCCCTGTACCACCGCTCCAGATACCAGAACCCAGGGAACACTCAGTCGCAGGAAGGACACGCTCTGACTGGATGAGGCCGCGTGGAGCGCCGAGAGAGCGGCCACGCCATTGGTCAGGTAGAACAGAGCGTCAGGGATCTGATTGGTCGGGGAGGATGCTGATGATGATGAAGGCAGCGCCCCCTGGAGTTTCCCCGGGGAGCGAAAGCAGGACAGGAAGGAGTGGAGACGGTCGGAGGAGATGGGCTGAGGACCCACCGGGATCAGACTCTTCTCAGCGATGGAGTTGATCAGGCGGCAAAATGTCCCGTAGAGCGAAGCGGAGGCGAACAGGGAACAGGACACCCCGAAGAACACATAGTACCCCTGGAGGGGGATCTGGGGGACCGTGGAGATGGACAGCAGCAGGAACAGAGCATTATGGGTAACCTCCAGGGTGTCATTACTCAGACTGACAACTAGGAGGAGGAGCGCCACCGCCACGAAGAACCAATCACCAACCATCGCCTGTCTCCCAGTAGCCACCTCTCTCTCCGGCTCCGACACGATCACAGCCGACAACACAAACTCCTCCCACGCCTTGGTAAGCCAGTAGGTGGCATGCAGGCCGGCCTTGGTGACCAGGTAGCCATCTTGCCGCAGGTGAGCGTAGTAGCTAGAGAGGAGTTGAGCAGCAGAGATGATGGAGACCCACACAGCACCCAGGGAGAAGGACGTGACGTATCCAAAGCTGTAGAACAACATGATGAAGGGAGACACCATGTCACAGAAGAAGAAGAGCGCCTGGGGTTCAGCGTACTTGGTGTTCTTCTTCTTCTCCTGTCCCAGGCTCTGGGCGCTGGCCGCAGGGCTGTTGGTCCCCAGCAGGAGCACGTTGAACAGGGGCGTGCCGAACCCCTTGAGGACATAGCGCTGCGCCAGACCTTTCACCAACAGGGCGGCGCTGCCGTACACGGCGAAAAGGAGGATGAGGAGTTCTAGAATGCCAGAGACGACCAGTGACCAGGCCGAGGACACGCCCACCGCCACAGCCTCAAACAGCAGGGTAAGCGTGATGGCACCGAACACGAAGGGCATGATGACGTTTACCGTGGCAGAGCAGAAGGCCAATAGGAAGGATAGAAGGATGTAGGGGACCAATCCCGCGATGGCAGACTGGGGGATGACCAGGAGAGACAGCCAATCAGGGCTCTGCGAGGTGCTGTTCCAGAGTTCAGCCGACAGAGATAGGTTGGTCGTGAGGGCAGTGAGCGGGGTCGAGTTACTCATCAGGTCATGTGACATGGTCAGGTTAGTTGTGATTGATTGGGATGCACCCAGGAAGATGCGTGTGGCACCATAGCTGCCCCAGAGAGCTGCATAGCCAATGAAGGCGGTGCCACTCAGGTGGTCGTATTTACGGAACGACAGGAGGCCGGCAATCAGCTGACACACTCCACCTATCAGGATGAGATGAACACCTGAAACACAACACAATGATGTTGAACACCTGAAACACAACACAATAAGAACAGGGAACAGAGTAGGGTTAGTCATTGTGAACAGGGAACAGAGTAGGGTTAGTCATTGTGAACAGGGAAAAGAGTAGGGTTAGTCATTGTGAACAGGGAACAGAGTAGGGTTAGTCATTGTGAACAGGGAACAGAGTAGGGTTAGTCATTGTGAACAGGGAACAGAGTAGGGTTAGTCATTGTGAACAGGGAAAAGAGTAGGGTTAGTCATTGTGAACAGGAAAAGAGTAGGGTTAGTCATTGTGAACAGGGAAAAGAGTAGGGTTAGTCATTGTGAACAGGGAAAAGAGTAGGGTTAGTCATTGTGAACAGGGAAAAGAGTAGGGTTAGTCATTGTGAACAGGGAAAAGAGTAGGGTTAGTCATTGTGAACAGGGAAAAGAGTAGGGTTAGTCATTGTGAACAGGGAACAGAGTAGGGTTAGTCATTGTGAACAGGGAACAGAGTAGGGTTAGTCATTGTGAACAGGGAACAGAGTAGGGTTAGTCATTGTGAACAGGGAAAAGAGTAGGGTTAGTCATTGTGAACAGGGAAAAGAGTAGGGTTAGTCATTGTGAACAGGGAAAAGAGTAGGGTTAGTCATTGTGAACAGGGAACAAAAGAGTAGGGTTAGTCATTGTGAACAGGGAAAAGAGTAGGGTTAGTCATTGTGAACAGGAACAGAGTAGGGTTAGTCATTGTGAACAGGGAAAAGAGTAGGGTTAGTCATTGTGAACAGGGAAAGAGTAGGGTTAGTCATTGTGAACAGGGAAAAGAGTAGGGTTAGTCATTGTGAACAGGGAAAAGAGTAGGGTTAGTCATTGTGAACAGGGAAAAAGTAGGGTTAGTCATTGGAACAGGGTTAGGGTTAGTCATTGTGAACAGGGAACAGAGTGAACAGGGGATAGTCATTGTGAACAGGGAAAAGAGTAGGGTTAGTCATTGTGAACAGGGAAAAGAGTAGGGTTAGTCATTGTGAACAGGGAAAAGAGTAGGGTTAGTCATTGTGAACAGGGAACAGAGTAGGGTTAGTCATTGTGAACAGGGAAAAGAGTAGGGTTAGTCATTGTGAACAGGGAAAAGAGTAGGGTTAGTCATTGTGAACAGGGAAAAGAGTAGGGTTAGTCATTGTGAACAGGGAACAGAGTAGGGTTAGTCATTGTGAACAGGGAACAGAGTAGGGTTAGTCATTGTGAACAGGGAAAAGAGTAGGGTTAGTCATTGTGAACAGGGAAAAGAGTAGGGTTAGTCATTGTGAACAGGGAAAAGAGTAGGGTTAGTCATTGTGAACAGGGAAAAGAGTAGGGTTAGTCATTGTGAACAGGGAAAAGAGTAGGGTTAGTCATTGTGAACAGGGAAAAGAGTAGGGTTAGTCATTGTGAACAGGGAAAAGAGTAGGGTTAGTCATTGTGAACAGGGAAAAGAGTAGGGTTAGTCATTGTGAACAGGGAAAGAGTAGGGTTAGTCATTGTGAACAGGGAAAAGAGTAGGGTTAGTCATTGTGAACAGGGAAAAGAGTAGGGTTAGTCATTGTGAACAGGGAAAAGAGTAGGGTTAGTCATTGTGAACAGGGAAAAAAGAGGGTAGGGTTAGTCATTGTGAACAGGGAAAAGAGTAGGGTTAGTCATTGTGAACAGGGAAAAGAGTAGGGTTAGTCATTGTGAACAGGGAAAAGAGTAGGGTTAGTCATTGTGAACAGGGAAAAGAGTAGGGTTAGTCATTGTGAACAGGGAACAGAGTAGGGTTAGTCATTGTGAACAGGGAAAAGAGTAGGGTTAGTCATTGTGAACAGGGAAAAGAGTAGGGTTAGTCATTGTGAACAGTAGGGGGAACAAAAGAGTAGGGTTAGTCATTGTGAACAGGGAAAAGAGTAGGGTTAGTCATTGTGAACAGGGAAAAGAGTAGGGTTAGTCATTGTGAACAGGGAAAAGAGTAGGGTTAGTCATTGTGAACAGGGAAAAGAGTAGGGTTAGTCATTGTGAACAGGAAAAAAGAGTAGGGTTAGTCATTGTGAACACAGAGTAGGGTTAGTCATTGGAACAGGGAAAAGAGTAGGGTTAGTCATTGTGAACAGGGAAAAGAGTAGGGTTAGTCATTGTGAACAGGGAAAAGAGTAGGGTTAGTCATTGTGAACAGGGAACAGAGTAGGGTTAGTCATTGAACAGGGAAAAGAACAGGGAAAAGAGTAGGGTTAGTCATTGTGAACAGGGAAAAGAGTAGGGTTAGTCATTGTGAACAGGGAAAAGAGTAGGGTTAGTCATTGTGAACAGGGAAAAGAGTAGTCATTGTGAACAGGGAAAAGAGTAGAGGTTAGTCATTGTGAACAGGGAAAAGAGTAGGGTTAGTCATTGTGAACAGGGAAAAGAGTAGGGTTAGTCATTGTGAACAGGGAAAAGAGTAGGGTTAGTCATTGTGAACAGGGAAGTAGGGAGTGAACAGGGAAAGGGTTAGTCATTGTGAACAGGGAAAAGAGTAGGGTTAGTCATTGTGAACAGGGAAAAGAGTAGGGTTAGTCATTGTGAACAGGGAAAAGAGTAGGGTTAGTCATTGTGAACAGGGAAAAGAGTAGGGTTAGTCATTGTGAACAGGGAAAAGAGTAGGGTTAGTCATTGTGAACAGGGAAAAGAGTAGGGTTAGTCATTGTGAACAGGGAAAGCGTTAGTCGTGATGGATGGATTGATTAGCGTACCTGCCAGAATGTTCTCCACCCCTGGGCAGATACTTCGGTTCGAGCTGTGTTGAAGTTCTGCAGTAGAACCAGGAACGCACTGATCCCATTGGCCAACATACCCAACACCCCCGGCTCCCCATAAAAACTGGCGGGAAAACCATCCAAGGTTGCCATGGCGCAGTGGTTTAGCTACAGCTGTAAAACAACAGAGAAGATCCTAATATCATGTCACCATGAGAGAGACAACTGGAAAATGAAGAAAGAGTGAGAGAGACGGCTGAATGATGAAAATAGACGTTATTCAGTAGGCTTTTATTCCAGCCTTAGGTCAAATGTTTAACCCCAAGGTTGTAGACTGAGCCCCCCTTGGCTCCCTCTCTCCTATGGGGAACCTGGTCAAAAGTAGTGCACTACAGTATATAGGGAGGAGGGGTCATTTAGGATGCAGCCTAGCTGGTGTGGTTGGCTTGTCTGTCTGTCAACACGCTCCTCCAACCCAGGGCTGAGACGAGCTAAGCCTTCCTCTAGCTATACTCTTAAACCTAATATTAGCTCTTTTCTATATCCTGTGGAATGGAAGGAAAGTATAAATGTGTTTCTGGTATAAATGTGTTTTGGATAATAAACCTGAAGATATATTTGGAGAGCTGATGATATCACCGAGCCTGGCCATCATGAAGGATGGCAGACAGACAGACAGACAGACAGACAGACAGACAGACAGACAGACAGACAGACAGACAGACAGACAGACAGACAGACAGACAGACAGACAGACAGACAGACAGACAGACAGAGGATAGACAGTAGGGGGGCATTAGACAGACAGACAGACAGACAGACAGACAGACAGACAGACAGACAGACAGACAGACAGACAGACAGACAGACAGACAGACAGAGGATAGACAGTAGGGGGGCATTAGACAGACAGACAGACAGACAGACAGACAGACAGACAGACAGACAGACAGACAGACAGACAGACAGACAGACAGACAGACAGACAGACAGACAGACAGATATTCTTCATGTTAACTGATCCTATCTCAGCAGTCCTAGTCTGACAGACTTCCTGGATACGAAGCAGGCCAGATTTATCTCAATACTTCATGTTATTTATCAGTGAACATAAAGATCACAGCTCCCTCTAGATGGAACACAGCAAACTACACTTATTATGAGAAAACATTTAGGAATTATTACAGAATATCTGTTAGACTGTCATACTGTATATCTGTTAGACTGTCATACTGTATATCTGTTAGACTGTCATACTGTATATCTGTTAGACTGTCATACTGTATATCTGTTAGACTGTCATACTGTATATCTGTTAGACTGTCATACTGTATATCTGTTAGACTGTCATACTGTATATCTGTTAGACTGTCATACTGTATATCTGTTAGACTGTCATACTGTATATCTGTTAGACTGTCATACTGTATATCTGTTAGACTGTCATACTGTATATCTGTTAGACTGTCATACTGTATATCTGTTAGACTGTCATACTGTATATCTGTTAGACTGTCATACTGTATATCTGTTAGACTGTCATCATATCTGTATATCTGTTAGACTGTCATACTGTATATCTGCTAGACTGTCATACTGTATATCTGTTAGACTGTCATACTGTATATCTGTTAGACTGTCATACTGTATATCTGTTAGACTGTCATACTGTATATCTGTTAGACTGTCATACTGTATATCTGTTAGACTGTCATACTGTATATCTGTTAGACTGTCATACTGTATATCTGTTAGACTGTCATACTGTATATCTGTTAGACTGTCATACTGTATATCTGTTCGACTGTCATCATAGACTGTCATATCTCTGTTAGACTGTCATACTGTATATCTGCTAGACTGTCATACTGTATATCTGTTAGACTGTCATACTGTATATCTGTTAGACTGTCAAACTGTATATCTGTTAGACTGTCATACTGTATATCTGTTAGACTGTCATACTGTATATCTGTTAGACTGTCATACTGTATATCTGTTAGACTGTCATACTGTATATCTGTTAGACTGTCATACTGTATATCTGTTAGACTGTCATACTGTATATCTGCTAGACTGTCATACTGTATATCTGTTAGACTGTCATACTGTATATCTGTTAGACTGTCATACTGTATATCTGCTAGACTGTCATATCTGCTAGACTGTCATACTGTATATCTGTTAGACTGTCATACTGTATATCTGTTAGACTGTCATACTGTATATCTGTTAGACTGTCATACTGTATATCTGTTAGACTGTCATACTGTATATCTGTTAGACTGTCATACTGTATATCTGTTAAACTGTCATACTGTATATCTGTTAGACTGTCATACTGTATATCTGTTAGACTGTCATACTGTAGATATCTGTATAGACTGTCATACTGTATATCTGTTAAGACTGTCATACTGTATATCTGTTAAGACTGTCAAACTGTATATCTGTTAGACTGTCATACTGTATATCTGTTAGACTGTCCTTCTGTCATACTAACGCCAGGGTATATCTGTTAGACTGTCATACTGTATATCTGTTAGACTGTCATACTGTATATCTGTTAAACTGTCATACTGTATATCTGTTAGACTGTCATACTGTATATCTGTTAGACTGTCATACTGTGTATCTGCTAGACTGTCATAATGTATATCTGTTAAACTGTCATACTGTATATCTGTTAGACTGTCATACTGTATATCTGTTAGACTGTCATACTGTATATCTGTTAGACTGTCATACTGTATATCTGCTAGACTGTCATACTGTATATCTGTTAGACTGTCATACTGTATATCTGTTAGACTGTCATACTGTATATCTGCTAGACTGTCATACTGTATATCTGTTAGACTGTCATACTGTATATCTGTTAGACTGTCATACTGTATATCTGTTAGACTGTCATACTGTATATCTGTTAGAATGTCATACTGTATATCTGTTAGACTGTCATACTGTATATCTGTTAGACTGTCATACTGTGTATCTGCTAGACTGTCATACTGTATATCTGTTAGACTGTCATACTGTATATCTGTTAGACTGTCATACTGTGTATCTGCTAGACTGTCATACTGTATATCTGTTAGACTGTCATACTGTATATCTGTTAGACTGTCAAACATCAAGTATATTTTTAAGTTGAGGACTGTTTTTAGTTCACTAGAGGTCTTCTACTAATATCAGACCTCTCTCTCTTTCTCTCTCACTCTCTCTCTCTCTCTCACTCTCTCTCACTCACACTCGCTCTCACTCTCTACTCTCCACTCTCCACTCCCCACTCTGCTCTCCTGTCCTCATCTCTCTCTCTCACCATTTTACCATTTCTCCACTGAGTCTCTGCTAACTTGTCAGACAACTTCTCCACTGTGCTAAAAGCTGTTTTTAACTTTCTTTAACATTCATATTTACATCAAATACATGTTATTTCTAATCGTGCCATGAATGTTTTAATATAATATATTGTTTGATCTGAAACTAGCCTATACAGTGCATTTACAGAGGGAAGAGATGGACAGATTATTCAGTGACAAGTAAGACAGAGTTTTTACCTGGCGGTGGACAAGATGGTGATAATGATGATTGTCAGGCTGAGAGAGAGAAGAGGTGATGCTGGGACGGAGAGAGAGAAAGGCTGTTAATCTGATGCTCTGGAGGAATGTTGATGTTTATCACCAGAAATATCCTGTCTTCAGGGTGGGAGGAGTTTCTGGAGTTCCCCTGGTCCCACCTTTGAGTGGTGACATCATACCTTACCTAAGAAGTCAATTACTTCCTTCTGATGATGATGAGGAGGAGGAAAAATCTCAGCTTGTGATTGGAGTAGAGGTGGTGTTCTGGAAGTTCCTGCCCCTCTCCCTGTTGTCTATCAGTTTAGACCTTTTGTCCATTCTGCAGTATATAAGACAGGCAGAGCTCACCTGAGAGACAACCTGCATCCTCCCTACCGACGCTACATCATCCACCCATCCATTGATCCCACGCCGACAAAGAAGAGAGAGGAGAAACAGAGAGAAGAGATCAAAAACAGACAGACAGACAGACAGACAGACATGCTCTCCAAAGTACAGGTAAGACTCAGTCATGTGGTCAATATGGTCACCAGGCATAACCTACAGTATATGAGACTTATATTAAATTATTTAGTTTGAAATGTATAGGTCTCTTTCTCTTCAACTGCCTCATTGTGTTAGAGACCTAGAAACCTGTCTGTACATTAGTAGAGGTTAGAGGTTAGAGACCTAGAAACCTGTCTGTACATTAGTAGAGGTTAGAGGTTAGAGACCTAGAAACCTGTCAGTACATTAGTAGAGGTTAGAGGTTAGAGGTTAGAGACCTAGAAACCTGTCAGTACATTAGTAGAGGTTAGAGGTTAGAGACCTAGAAACCTGTCTGTACATTAGTAGAGGTTAGAGGTTAGAGACCTAGAAACCTGTCTGTACACTAGTAGAGGTTAGAGGTTAGAGACCTAGAAACCTGTCTGTACATTAGTAGAGGTTAGAGGTTAGAGGCCTAGAAACCTGTCAGTACATTAGTAGAGGTTAGAGGTTAGAGACCTAGAAACCTGCCAGTACATTAGTAGAGGTTAGAGACCTAGAAACCTGTCTGTACATTAGTAGAGGTTAGAGGTTAGAGACCTAGAAACCTGTCTGTACATTAGTAGAGGTTAGAGGTTAGAGACCTAGAAACCTGCCAGTACATTAGTAGAGGTTAGAGGTTAGAGACCTAGAAACCTGCCAGTACATTAGTAGAGGTTAGAGGTTAGAGACCTAGAAACCTGTCAGTACATTAGTAGAGGTTAGTGGTTAGAGACCTAGAAACCTGCCAGTACATTAGTAGAGGTTAGAGGTTAGAGACCTAGAAACCTGTCAGTACATTAGTAGAGGTTAGCGGTTAGAGACCTAGAAACCTGCCAGTACATTAGTAGAGGTTAGAGGTTAGAGACCTATAAACCTGTCAGTACATTAGTAGAGGTTAGAGGTTAGAGACCTATAAACCTGTCAGTACATTAGTAGAGGTTAGAGGTTAGAGACCTAGAAACCTGTCTGTACATTAGTAGAGGTTAGAGGTTAGAGACCTAGAAACCTGTCAGTACATTAGTAGAGGTTAGAGGTTAGAGACCTAGAAACCTGTCTGTACATTAGTAGAGGTTAGAGGTTAGAGACCTAGAAACCTGTCTGTACATTAGTAGAGGTTAGAGGTTAGAGACCTATAAACCTGTCAGTACATTAGTAGAGGTTAGAGGTTAGAGACCTAGAAACCTGTCAGTACATTAGTAGAGGTTAGAGGTTAGAGACCTAGAAACCTGTCTGTACATTAGTAGAGGTTAGAGGTTGGAGACCTAGAAACCTGTCTGTACATTAGTAGAGGTTAGAGGTTAGAGACCTAGAAACATGTCTGTACATTAGTAGAGGTTAGAGGTTAGAGACCTAGAAACCTGTCAGTACATTAGTAGAGGTTAGAGGTTAGAGACCTAGAAACCTGTCAATACATTAGTAGAGGATAGAGGTTAGAGGTTAGAGACCTAGAAACCTGTCTGTACATTAGTAGAGGTTAGAGGTTAGAGACCTAGAAACCTGTCAATACATTAGTAGAGGTTAGAGGTTAGAGGTTAGAGACCTAGAAACCTGTCAATACATTAGTAGAGGTTAGAGGTTAGAGGTTAGAGACCTAGAAACCTGTCAGTACATTAGCAGAGGTTAGAGGTTAGAGACCTAGAAACCTGTCAATACATTAGTAGAGGTTAGAGGTTAGAGGTTAGAGACCTAGAAACCTGTCAGTACATTAGTAGAGGTTAGAGGTTAGAGACCTAGAAACCTGTCAATACATTAGTAGAGGTTAGAGGTTAGAGGTTAGAGACCTAGAAACCTGTCAATACATTAGTAGAGGTTAGAGGTTAGAGGTTAGAGACCTAGAAACCTGTCAGTACATTAGTAGAGGTTAGAGGTTAGAGACCTAGAAACCTGTCAATACATTAGTAGAGGTTAGAGGTTAGAGGTTAGAGACCTAGAAACCTGTCAGTACATTAGCAGAGGTTAGAGGTTAGAGACCTAGAAACCTGTCAATACATTAGTAGAGGTTAGAGGTTAGAGGTTAGAGACCTAGAAACCTGTCAATACATTAGTAGAGGTTAGAGGTTAGAGGTTAGAGACCTAGAAACCTGTCAATACATTAGTAGAGGTTAGAGGTTAGAGGTTAGAGACCTAGAAACCTGTCAGTACATTAGCAGAGGTTAGAGGTTAGAGACCTAGAAACCTGTCAATACATTAGTAGAGGTTAGAGGTTAGAGACCTAGAAACCTGTCTGTACATTAGTAGAGGTTAGAGGTTAGAGACCTAGAAACCTGTCAGTACATTAGTAGAGGTTAGAGGTTAGAGGTTAGAGACCTAGAAACCTGTCAATACATTAGTAGAGGTTAGAGGTTAGAGACCTAGAAACCTGTCAGTACATTAGTAGAGGTTAGAGGTTAGTTAACTAGAAACCTGTCTGTGGCATGTTGAGCTTTAACCATGTTGAGCTTTAACCATGTTGAGCTTTAACCATTTTATGGTTGTGCTGCTACCATGTTGCTCTGCTACCATGTCTGGCTGTTGTGTTGTTACCATGTTGCTCTGCTACCATGTCTGGCTGTTGTGCTGCTACCATGTTGCTCTGCTACCATGTCTGGCTGTTGTGCTGCTACCATGTTGCTCTGCTACCATGTCTGGCTGTTGTGCTGCTACCATGTTGCTCTGCTACCATGTCTGGCTGTTGTGCTGCTACCATGTTGCTCTGCTACCATGTCTGGCTGTTGTGCTGCTACCATGTTGCTCTGCTACCATGTTGTGTTGCTTCCATGTTGTGCTGCTACCATGTTGTGTTGCTTCCAAGTTGTGCTGCTACCATGCGCCCTGCTACCATGTTGTGTTGCTTCCATGTTGTGCTGCTACCATGTTATGTTGTGTTGCATCCATGTTGTGCTGCTACCATGTTGTGCTGCTACCATGTTGTGCTGCTACCATGGTGCGCTGCTACCATGTTGTGTTGCTTCCATGTTGTGCTGCTACCATGTTGAGCTGTTGTTCTGCTACCATGTTGTGTTGCTTCCATGTTGTGCTGCTACCATGTTGTGCTGCTTCCATGTTGTGCTGCTTCCATGTTGTGCTGCTACCATGTTGTGCTGCTTCCATGTTGTGCTGCTACCATGGTGCGCTGCTACCATGTTATGTTGCTTCCATGTTGTGTTGCTTCCATGTTGTGTTGCTACCATGTTGTGCTGCTACCATGTTGTGCTGCTATCATGTTGCTCTGCTCTCATGTGCATCCATGTTGTGCTGCTACCATGTTGTGCTGCTACCATGCTGTGCTGCTACTCTGTTGTGCTGCTACTCTGTTGTGCTGCTACCATGTTGTTTTTCTTCCAAGGTGTGTTGCTTCCATGTTGTGATGCTACCGTGCTGTGTTGCTTCCATGTTGTGTTGCTTCCATGTTGTGATGCTACCATGTTGTGTTGCTTCCATGTTGTGTTGCTTCCATGTTGTGTTGCTTCCATGTTGTTGTGCTACCATGTTGTGTTGCTTCCATGTTGTGTTGCTACCATGTTGTGTTGCTTCCATGTTGTTGTGCTACCATGTTGTGTTTGCTACCATGTTGTGTTGCTTCCATGTTGTGTTGCTTCCATGTTGTTGTGCTACCATGTTGTGCTGCTACCATGTTGTGCTGCTACCATGTTGTTGTGCTACCATGTTGTGCTGTTGCCATGTTGTGCTGCTACCATGTTGTTTTGCTACCATGTTGTGTTGCTACCATGTTTCCTGCTGATATGTTGCTCTGCTGCCATGTTTCTGGCTCAGTATCTGGCAGAGTATTGTTACCCTCTGGCTCAGTATCTGGCATAGTATTGTAACCCTCTGGCTCAGTATCTGGCATAGTATTGTTACCCTCTGGCTCAGTATCTGGCATAGTATTGTTACCCTCTGGCTCAGTATCTGGTATAGTATTGTAACCCTCTGGCTCAGTATCTGGCAGAGTATTGTTACCCTCTGGCTCAGTATCTGGCAGAGTATTGTTAACCTCTGGCTCAGTATCTGGCAGAGTATTGTAACCCTCTGGCTCAGTATCTGGCAGAGTATTGTAACCCTCTGGCTCAGTATCTGGCAGAGTATTGTAACCCTCTGGCTCAGTATCTGGCAGAGTATTGTAACCCTCTGGCTCAGTATCTGGCATAGTATTGTAACCCTCTGGCTCAGTATCTGGCATAGTATTGTTACCCTCTGGCTCAGTATCTGGCATAGTATTGTAACCCTCTGGCTCAGTATCTGGCAGAGTATTGTTACCCTCTGGCTCAGTATCTGGTATAGTATTGTAACCCTCTGGCTCAGTATCTGGCAGAGTATTGTTACCCTCTGGCTCAGTATCTGGCAGAGTATTGTTAACCTCTGGCTCAGTATCTGGCAGAGTATTGTAACCCTCTGGCTCAGTATCTGGCAGAGTATTGTAACCCTCTGGCTCAGTATCTGGCAGAGTATTGTAACCCTCTGGCTCAGTATCTGGCAGAGTATTGTAACCCTCTGGCTCAGTATCTGGCATAGTATTGTTAACCTCTGGCTCAGTATCTGGCATAGTATTGTAACCCTCTGGCTCAGTATCTGGCAGAGTATTGTTACCCTCTGGCTCAGTATCTGGTATAGTATTGTAAACCTCTGGCTCAGTATCTGGCAGAGTATTGTTACCCTCTGGCTCAGTATCTGGCAGAGTATTGTTAACCTCTGGCTCAGTATCTGGCAGAGTATTGTAACCCTCTGGCTCAGTATCTGGCAGAGTATTGTAACCCTCTGGCTCAGTATCTGGCAGAGTATTGTAACCCTCTGGCTCAGTATCTGGCAGTGTATTGTAACCCTCTGGCTCAGTATCTGGCATAGTATTGTTACCCTCTGGCTCAGTATCTGGTATAGTATTGTAACCCTCTGGCTCAGTATCTGGCAGAGTATTGTTACCCTCTGGCTCAGTATCTGGTATAGTATTGTAACCCTCTGGCTCAGTATCTGGCAGAGTATTGTAACCCTCTGGCTCAGTATCTGGCAGAGTATTGTAACCCTCTGGCTCAGTATCTGGCAGAGTATTGTAACCCTCTGGCTCAGTATCTGGCATAGTATTGTAACCCTCTGGCTCAGTATCTGGCATAGTATTGTTACCCTCTGGCTCAGTATCTGGCATAGTATTGTAACCCTCTGGCTCAGTATCTGGCAGAGTATTGTAACCCTCTGGCTCAGTATCTGGCATAGTATTGTAACCCTCTGGCAGAGTATCTGGCAGAGTATTGTTACCCTCTGGCTCAGTATCTGGCAGAGTATTGTTACCCTCTGGCTCAGTATCTGGCAGAGTATTGTAACCCTCTGGCTCAGTATCTGGCAGAGTATTGTAACCATCTGGCTCAGTATCTGGCATAGTATTGTAACCCTCTGGCTCGGTATCTGGCAGAGTATTGTTACCCTCTGGCTCAGTATCTGGCATAGTATTGTAACCCTCTGGCTCAGTATCTGGCAGAGTATTGTTAACCTCTGGCTCAGTATCTGGTATAGTATTGTAACCCTCTGGCTCAGTATCTGGCATAGTATTGTAACCCTCTGGCTCAGTATCTGGCAGAGTATTGTTAACCTCTGGCTCAGTATCTGGTATAGTATTGTAACCCTCTGGCTCAGTATCTGGCAGAGTATTGTAACCCTCTGGCTCAGTATCTGGCAGAGTATTGTAACCCTCTGGCTCAGTATCTGGCAGAGTATTGTTACCATCTGGCTCAGTATCTGGCAGAGTATTGTAACCCTCTGGCTCAGTATCTGGCATAGTATTGTTAACCTCTGGCTCAGTATCTGGCATAGTATTGTAACCCTCTGGCTCAGAATCTGGCAGAGTATTGTTACCCTCTGGCTCAGAATCTGGCAGAGTATTGTAACCCTCTGGCTCAGTATCTGGCAGAGTATTGTTACCATCTGGCTCAGTATCTGGCAGAGTATTGTAACCCTCTGGCTCAGTATCTGGCAGAGTATTGTAACCCTCTGGCTCAGTATCTGGCAGAGTATTGTTACCATCTGGCTCAGTATCTGGCAGAGTATTGTTAACCTCTGGCTCAGTATCTGGCAGAGTATTGTAACCCTCTGGCTCAGTATCTGGCATAGTATTGTTACCCTCTGGCTCAGTATCTGGCATAGTATTGTTACCATCTGGCTCAGTATCTGGCAGAGTATTGTAACCCTCTGGCTCAGTATCTGGCAGAGTATTGTGCCTTAGTAACCAAGGAAGAGAGTCCACATCAATGTTTCATGTTTTGATTCACACGGTGAACCTGTCATTCAGTAACTCATATGCAACAGTAAGCTGTGGTTTGATATTATGCTGTTTTCTGTCTGTGTTTCTCAGAGATCCTTCAGACCTGCGTCTGTTACGCTGAGACGACTCCACCAGTCAGCCCTGGATGGTCAGTAACAGCTCAGCTCAGTATCTCAGATCTCGATCCCTCTCTCAGTATCTGGCTCTCTAACCTCTCTCTATCTCTCTATTCTCTCCTCTCTCTATCTGGCTCTCTCCTCTCTCTCTCCTCTCTCTCTCTCTCCTCTCTCTCTCTCTCTCTCCTCTCTCTCTCCTCTTTCTCTCTCCTCTCTCTCCTATTCCTCTCTCCTCTCTCAGTCTCTCATCTATCTCTCTCCTCTCTCCTATCTCATAGTATTCTCTCTCCTCTGGCTCTATCTCTCTCTCCTCTCTCCTCTGGCTCAGTCTCTCCTCTTCTAACCCTCTGGCTCAGTATCTCTCTCTCCTCTCCTCTGGCTCAGTCTCTCTCTTCTAACCCTCTGGCTCAGTATCTGGCTATTGTAACCCCTCTCTCTTTCTCTCTCTTTCTCTCTCTCTCCTCTCTCCTCTCTCTCTCTGTCTCTCTCCTCTCTCCTCTCTCCTCTCTCCTCTCTCTCTCTCTCTCAATTTAACACACATTAAGCTTCTTCTGTCCTCAGTGTTTTTTCTGACAGTATGTATAGTATATATATATATATATAGGCTGTTGGTCGGATCTATACTAACATAGAACTAGGCTATATAGACCTTCCTAGATACAGGCTGTGTTGGTTCTATACCAACCTCTCCTCTTGTCTCAGTTCAGACATCAGTAAACTGAGCTTGGAACAGGTTTAAAACATTCCTGACTTCTTTCCTCGTCTCTCTCCTTCTCCTCTCTCCTCTTCAACCCCACTCCTATCCTCTCCCCTCTCCTCTTCAACCCCTCTCCTATCCTCTCCTCTCCTCCTCCTCCTCTCGTCCTCCTCCTCCTCCTCCTCCTCCTCCTCCTCCTCCTCCTCCTCCTCCTCTCCTTCTCCTCCTCCATATCCTCCTCTCCTCCTCCTCCTCCTCCCTCCTCCTCCTCTCCTCCTCCTCTCCTCTCATCCTCTTCTCTCCTCCTCTCCTCCTCTCCTGCTCCTCCTCCTCCTCCCCCTGTCCTCCTCCACTCCTCCTCCTTTCCTCCTCCCCTCTCCTCCTCCTCTCCTCCTCCTCCTCCTCCTCCTCCTCCTCCCCTCTCCTGCTCCTCTCCTCTTCTCCTCCTCCCTCCTCCTCCCCTCTCCTGCATCTCTCCTCCTCCCCTCTCCTGCTCCTCTCCTCTCCTCCTCCTCCTCTCCTCCTCCTCTCCTCTCCTCCTCCTCCTCTCCTCCTCCTCCTCCATATCCTCCTCCCTCCTCCTCCTCCTCCTCCTCTCCTCCTCCTTTCCTCCTCCTCCTCTCCTCCTCCTTCTCCTCTCCTCCTCCTCCTCCCCTCTCCTCCTCCCCTCTCCTCTCCTCTCCTCCTCCTCCTCTCCTCTCCTCTCCTCCTCTCCTCCTCCTCCCCTCTCCTCCTCCTTCACCCCTCCAGTGGTAGATCATCCAGCCCCAGAGGACAGTGTGACAGACAGTTTTGGCAGGTTCATCCAGGGTGTCCAGCCCCACCAGCTGACCCCCACTGTGCTCCACCGCAGTAAGAGAATGGTCCTAGACTCCATCGGAGTGGGACTACTGGGCAGCACCACACATGTCTTCCAGCTGGCCCTGCAACACTGTCAGGTGAGAGAACAGAAGACAACTTTATTGTCCATTGGTTAGAATGTTTAATGTTACTGTCTATCCTCTGTCTGTCTGCCTGTCTGATTGTCTGTCTGTCTGCCTAACTCCCCCCGACTGTCTATCATCTGTCTGTCTGTCTGCCTGTCAGATTGTCTGTCTGTCTCTCTAACGACCCGCTAATGTCTATCCTCTGTCTGTCTGTCTGATTGTCTGTCTGTCTGCCTAACTCCCCCCTACTGTCTATCCTCTGTCTGTCTGCCTGTCTGATTGTCTGTCTGTCTGCCTAACTCCCCCCTACTGTCTATCCTCTGTCTGTCTGTCTGTCTGTCTGTCTATCCTCTGTCTGTCTGTCTGATTGTCTGTCTGTCTGTCTATCCTCTGTCTGTCTGTCTGTCTGTCTGTCTGTCTGTCTGTCTGTCTGTCTGTCTGTCTGTCTGTTTGTCTGTCTGTCTGTCTGTCTGTCTGTCTGTCTGTCTGTCTGTCTGTCTGTCTGTCTGATTGTCTGTCTGTCTGTCTGTCTGTCTGTCTGTCTGTCTGTCTGTCTGTCTGTCTGTCTGTCTGTCTGATTGTCTGTCTGTCTGTCTGTCTAACTCCCCCCTACTGTCTATCCTCTGTCTGTCTGTCTGTCTGTCTGATTGTCTGTCTGTCTAACTCCCCCCTACTGTCTATCCTCTGTCTGTCTGTCTGTCTGTCTGATTGTCTGTCTGTCTAACTCCCCCCTACTGTCTATCCTCTGTCTGTCTGTCTGATTGTCTGTCTGTCTAACTCCCCCCTACTGTCTATCCTCTGTCTGTCTGTCTGTCTGTCTGTCTGTCTGTCTGTCTGTCTGTCTAACTCCCCCCTACTGTCTATCCTCTGTCTGTCTGTCTGATTGTCTGTCTGTCTGTCTAACTCCCCCCTACTGTCTATCCTCTGTCTGTCTGTCTGATTGTCTGTCTGTCTGTCTAACGACCCCCTACTGTCTATCCTCTGTCTGCCTGTCTGATTGTCTGTCTGTCTAACTCCCCCCTACTGTCTATCCTCTGTCTGTCTGTCTGTCTGATTGTCTGTCTGTCTGTCTAACTCCCCCCTACTGTCTCTGCAGCACATGTATGGTCCTGATGACATCAGCAGTGTGTACGGACGCAGAGGAACCAGACTCTCCCCAACCCTGGCTGCCTTCGTCAACGGAGTGGCTGTGAGTAGATATATTTACACTAGATCTGAACAGACACATGTTGAGTAGATATATTTACACTAGATCTGAACAGACACATGTTGAGTAGATATATTTACACTAGATCTGAACAGACACATGTTGAGTAGATATATTTACACTAGATCTGTACAGACACACAGTGAGTAGATATATTTACACTAGATCTGAACAGACATAAAGTGAGTAGATATATTTACACTAGATCTGAACAGACACACTGTGAGTAGATATATTTACACTAGATCTGAACAGACACACATTGAGTAGATATACTAGCATGCCCCGCCCACCGGAGGATCTGTCATTTTCAGCCATCTATTTCCTGTGTTTGAGGGGTGCAAAATCCACTTGTCACTTAAAACCTCTTAAATGTGAAGTCCCCAAATTTGTGGACTGTATTTGAATGTTGTTATTAAATTCAATCTGGTATGAGAACGGCAGCTCCTCTCTGCAGAAGCAGGGTGTCTGCGGAAAGCTGAGTATCTTGGCTATTGATCAATGCCGTCAAATATCTGGTATGACTTACTACCATATATGGGCATACAAATGTATAAGAACAGAATGAGCCGATGACCCTATTTCAAGATGGCTGCTACCTACATTCCGGTTAGCGTTGTGAAGCGTAAAGGAAATAAACACATAAGACGTAATACACCGAAAGCCGGGACTCCACAGATCATGAGGATGTCGCTCTAGGGTAGGGTGGGGGTAGGGGGGTGCTCTAGGGTAGGGTGGGGGGCTCTAGGGTAGAGTGGGGGGCTCTAGGGTAGGGTGGGGGGCTCTAGGGTAGGGTGGGACTCCACAGATCATGAGGATGTCGCTCTAGGGGGGGTGGGGCTCTAGGGTAGGGTGGGGGGCTCTAGGGTAGGGTGGGACTCCACAGATCATGAGGATGTCTTATTTGTCTGCAAGTGACCTTCCGTTATTGATCACCAGCCCAGAGATTCAAAATGTTTTCACCAAACAGCAAACATCTTCCAAGGTAAGATTCCATTTGTTCTGTGTTTGAGCTCCAGCTACATGGGGGGAACACATCTAGCCTATTGCCATCCGGTGATGTATGACTTAATGGGAACATCGAATGTCCACCGAGTGACTATCTGTGCACATCAAAAATATGTTGCCTGCTTACCAAGATTGAACGCTTTGGCCTGAATGTCACGTCTGGAGGAAACCTGGCACCATCTTTACGGTGAAGCATGGTGGTGGCACCATCTTTATGGTGAAGCATGGTGGTGGCACCATCACTATGGTGAAGCATGGTGGTGGCAGCATCACTATGGTGAAGCATGGTGGTGGCAGCATCACTATGGTGAAGCATGGTGGTGGCATCATCTTTACGGTGAAGCATGGTGGTGGCACCATCTTTACGGTGAAGCATGGTGGTGGCACCATCTTTACGGTGAAGCATGGTGGTGGCACCGTCTTTACGGTGAAGCATGGTGGTGGCACCATCTTTACGGTGAAGCATGGTGGTGGCACCATCTTTACGGTGAAGCATGGTGGTGGTGGCAGCATCATGCTGTGGGGATGTTTTTCATCGGCAGAGACTGGGAGACTAGTCAGGATCGAGGCAAAGATAAAGGGAGCCAAGTACAGAGATCCGTGATGAAAACCTGCTCCAGAGTGCTCAAGACCTCAGACTGGGGCAATGGTTCATCTTCCAACAGGACAATGACCATTTACGCTTTTATCACTTACAGTCATGTGTGCATACATTCTAACGCAGGAATTGAACCCACTACCCTGGCGTTACAAGCACCATGCTTTGAAGGACCACAAAGACAACGCAGGAGTGGCTTTGGGACAAATCCTTGAGTGGACCAGCAAAAGCACGGACTTGAACCCAATCAAACATCTCTGGAGAAACCTGAAAATAGATGTGCAGCGATGCTCCCCATCCAACCTGACAGAGCTTGAGAGAATATGCAGAGAGGAATGGGAGAAACTCCCCAAATACAGGTGTAGCGTCATACCCAAGAAGACTCAAGGCTGTAATCGCTTCCAGAGGTTCTTCAACAAAGTACTAAGTAAAAGGTCTGAATACTTATGTAAATGTGATATTTCAGGATTTTTAAAATAAACTCTGTCTCACGCCTGTTTTTGCTTTGTCATTATGGGGTATTGGGATGTCATTATGGGGTATTGTGATGTCATTATGGGGTATTGTGATGTCATTATGGGGTATTGTGATGTCATTATGGGGTATTGGGATGTCATTATGGGGTATTGTGATGTCATTATGGGGTATTGGGATGTAATTATGGGGTATTGTGATGTCATTATGGGGTATTGGGATGTCATTATGGGGTATTGTGTGTAGATTGATGAGAGTGAAAAAACAATTTAATCCATTAGAATAAGGCTGTAACATAACAAAATGTTGAAAAAGATCAAGGGGCCTGAATACTTTCTGAATGCACTTACGCAAATCTAATTTTCTTCATTTTAACACAAAATATAAATGATCATATCTGAAACAATGAGGATATAGGTCAGGTTGAACATGAACCATAAGGGTACAGTGCTCTAATGCCATGGCAGTACTTCAGCCAGACGGTGAGGATGGTGATAATGCACCCAGCAGCCAGCCATGAAAACCCTGGCCTCACCTCTCCAGGGTTTCTCTGTCTGAGCGTTAGAGACAGACAGACACAGACGGCAGAGGGGTAAAAATATCAGAGAGCTGACAGGCAGATCGTCATCTTAATATAATAATAATAACATCATCTTGTCATGCTAAGATCATTTAGCTCCACCCTTGGCAGAGCTCAGAACTAGAACAGAGATTAGAGTCCTGATGTCCAAAACAAGCTGGATATGTCAATAGGGTGGAGTCCAGCAGAGTGGACTGGCTGAAGTACATGCTGAGGGGTAGTCCTTGTTGTTAAAACAATCTGCCCTCTGTGCCCAATAACATGCTTAACTTAGAGCCTCTCTCTGTGGGATACATAAAGAGATATTCATGAGTCTACAGTCACTACACAGTCACTCTGACAGACCTGCTACTGTTATTATATTCCTGGGTCTCTACAGTCACTACACAGTCACTCTGACAGACCTGCTACTGTTATTATATTCCTGGGTCTCTACAGTCACTACACAGTCACTCTGACAGACCTGCTACTGTTATTATATTCCTGGGTCTCTACAGTCACTACACAGTCACTCTGACAGACCTGCTACTGTTATTATATTCCTGGGTCTCTACAGTCACTACACAGTCACTCTGACAGACCTGCTACTGTTATTATATTCCTGGGTCTCTACAGTCACTACACAGTCACTCTGACAGACCTGCTACTGTTATTATATTCCTGGGTCTCTACAGTCACTACCCAGTCACTCTGACAGACCTGCTACTGTTATTATATTCCTGGGTCTCTACAGTCACTACACAGTCACTCTGACAGACCTGCTACTGTTATTATATTCATGAGTCTACAGTCACTACACAGTCACTCTGACAGACCTGCTACTGTTATTATATTCCTGGGTCTCTACAGTCACTACACAGTCACTCTGACAGACCTGCTACTGTTATTATATTCCTGGGTCTCTACAGTCACTACACAGTCACTCTGACAGACCTGCTACTGTTATTATATTCCTGGGCCTCTACAGTCACTACACAGTCACTCTGACAGACCTGCTACTGTTATTATATTCATGAGTCTACAGTCACTAAGTCACTCTGACAGACCTGCTACTGTTATTATATTCATGAGTCTACAGTCACTACACAGTCACTCTGACAGACCTGCTACTGTTATTATATTCCTGGGCCTCTACAGTCACTACACAGTCACTCTGACAGACCTGCTACTGTTATTATATTCATGAGTCTACAGTCACTACACAGTCACTCTGACAGACCTGCTACTGTTATTAAATCAAATCAAATCAAATTTTATTTGTCACATACACATGGTTAGCAGATGTTAATGCGAGTGTAGCGAAATGCTTGTGCTTCTAGTTCCGACAATGCAGTGATAATCAACAAGTAATCTAACTAACAATTCCAAAACTACTGTCTTATACACAGTGTAAGGGGATAAGGAACATGTACATAAGGATATATGAATGAGTGATGGTACAGAGCGGCATACAGTAGATAGTATCGAGTACAGTATATACATATGAGATGAGTATGTAGACAAAGTAAACAAAGTGGCATAGTTAAAGTGGCTAGTGATACATGTATTACATAAGGATGCAGTCGATGATATAGAGTACAGTATATACATATGAGATGAGTATGTAGACAAAGTAAACAAAGTGGCATAGTTAAAGTGGCTAGTGATACATGTATTACATAAGGATGCAGTCGATGATGTAGTATATACGTATGCATATGAGATGAATAATGTAGGGTAAGTAACATTATATAAGGTAGCATTGTTTAAAGTGGCTAGTGATATATTTACATCATTTCCCATCAATTCCCATTATTAAAGTGGCTGGAGTTGGGTCAGTGTCAATGACAGTGTGTTGGCAGCAGCCACTCAATGTTAGTGGTGGCTGTTTAACAGTCTGATGGCCTTGAGATAGAAGCTGTTTTTCAGTCTCTCGGTCCCAGCTTTGATGCACCTGTACTGACAGCGCCTTCTGGATGATAGCGGGGTGAACAGGCAGTGGTTCGGGTGGTTGATGTCCTTGATGATCTTTATGGCCTTCCCTGTAACATCGGGTGGTGTAGGTGTCCTGGAGGGCAGGTAGTTTGCCCCCGGTGATGTCGTTGTGCAGACCTCACTACCCTCTGGAGAGCCTTACGGTTGAGGGCGGAGCAGTTGCCGTACCAGGCGGTGATGCAGCCCGCCAGGATGCTCTCGATTGTGCATCTGTAGAAGTTTGTGAGTGCTTTTGGTGACAATAATTTCTTCAGCCTCCTGAGGTTGAAGAGGCGCTGCTGCGCCTTCTTCACGAGCTGTCAGTGTGAGTGGACCAATTCAGTTTGTCTGTGATGTGTATGCCGAGGAACTTAAACTTGCTACCCTCTCCACTACTGTTCCATCGATGTGGATAGGGGGGTGTTCCCTCTGCTGTTTCCTGAAGTCCACAATCATCTCCTTAGTTTTGTTGACGTTGAGTGTGAGGTTGTTTTCCTGACACCACACTCAGGGTCCTCACCTCCTCCCTGTAGGCCGTCCGTCGTTGTTGGTAATCAAGCCTACCACTGTTGTGTCGTCCGCAAACTTGATGATTGAGTTACTGCGTCACGCAGTGTGGTGAACAGGGAGTACAGGAGAGGGCTGTCTTCCTGTGGGGCCCCCGTGTTGAGGATGCGGGGAGGAGATTTACCACCTCACCACCCGGCCCGTCAGGAAGTCCAGTACCCAGTTAACAGGGGGGTCTTTTTTCAGGGTCTCGAGCTTGATGACGAGCTTGGAGGGTACTATGGTGTTGAATGCCGAGCTGTAGTGAAAGAACAGCATTCTCACATGTATTCCTCTTGTCCAGGTGGGTTAGGGCAGTGTGCAGTGTGGTTGATTGCATCGTCTGTGGACCATTTGGGCTAAGCTGAGTCTGTTGTGTGTCAGGTCAGGTCTAACTGTGTCTGTCTAGGTAGGGTGGAGGTGGGTCTGTTGGTCCTTGACTAGTCTCTCAAAGCACTTCATGATGACGGAAGTGAGTGCTACGGGTCGGTAGTCCAGGCTAACTGTGTACCTTGTGCTTTCTTGGGAACAGGAACAATGGTGGCCCTCTTGAAGCATGTGGGAACAGCAGACTGGTATAGGGATTGATTGAATATGTCCGTAAACACAGGCCAGCTGGTCTGCGCATGCTCTGAGGGGTGCGTCTGGGGATGCCGTCTGGGCCTGCAGCCTTGCGAGGGTTAACATGTTTAAATGTCTTACACACCTCGGCTGCAGTGAAGGAGGGACTGTTTTGTGCAGGCCTGTCAGTGGCACTGTATTGTCCTCAAAGCAGGCTAACTGTTCTTTAGTCTGCCTGCAAGACATCCAGGTCCGTGACTGGGCTGGGTTTCTTCTTTAGTCCGTGATTGTCTGTAGACCCTGCCACATGCCTCTTGTGTCTGAGCCATTGAATTGAGATTCCACTTTGTCTCTGTACTGACGCAGCTTGTTTAATAGCCTGCGGAGGGAATAGCTGCACTGTTTGTGTGTCTGTTCTCCAGACACCTTGCCCTGATTAAAAGCAGTGGTTCTGTGTCTGTTTCACGTGAATGCTGTTCTCCAGGTTTCTGGTTAGGGAATGTTTTTACTTTGCTATGACATCTTGGCATCCTGAACTCACCCGAATCAGGGCCAGTCCTTCCTTCCCTCTGACGCAAACGACATGTCCCAGTCCACGTGATGGAAGCAGTCTTGAGTGTGGAGTCAGCTTGGTCTGACCTGTTGGACAGACCTCAGCGTGGGAGCCTCTTGTTTTAGCTTCTGCCTGTAGGCAGGGATCAGCAAAATGGAGTCATCAGCCCAAGGGGGGCGGGGCAGGGCCTGCCCTGTCCCCTAAGTTAGAGTAACAATGACAAGGTTTTACCACCCACAACATCCCGATATGCTGATAACATTTGAGTCTTGTTTTCAGATTAGCTTTGTTAAAATCCCCAGCTACAATGAATGCAGCCTCCGGATAAATGGTTTCCCAAAGAGTTAAATAAAGTTCGTTCAGAGCCATCGATGTGACGGCTGTGATTATAATCTAGGAATATGACATTAATTCCCCACACTACCCATCCCCACAGACCTGCTACTGGACTATATTCTGTCCCTAAGTCCTACACAGTCACCCTGACAGACCCACTGTTATTACATCCCTGGGTCTCTACAGGACTCTGAGTCCCCTGACCCCTAACCTAAATTAACCCTGTCTCTACAGTCACCACAGTCCCCAGAGACTGTTATTATATGGGTCTCTACAGTCACTACAGTCACTCTGACCAGTTATAAGGACTCTGACCCCTGACCCTAACCTAAACCTAACCCTGACAGTTAACCCACCACATCCCTGTCAGTGGTTAACCAGCTGTCTCCTTGATTAGTGATGCCCATTTACCATCAACCACCGGGTCTGACATAACCCAGTCTTTTTTCATCCCCAACTGTGTTTGTTGTGTGTTTGACCCCTGGCTAACTGTGTCTGTTGTGTGTCTGTTCCCACTAACATCAGAGCCTTCCAGGCTAACTGTGTTTGTTTGTGTCTGTTCTCCAGGCTAACTGTGTCCTCCAGGTTCCAGGCTAACTGTGTCTACTGTGTGTTTGTTTCCTAACTGTGTCCTGTGTGTCCCTTGTCCCTAACTGTCCCTCCAGGTTCCAACCCCCTAACTGTTGTTCTTTCTTAACATCTGTTGTGTGTCTCTCTCCAGGCTAACTCTCCTGTTGGTTCCCCTAACTGTGTTTGTTGTGTGTCTGTTCTCCCTAACTGTGTTTGTTGTGTGTCTGTTCTCCAGGCCCACCAATGGACTTTGATGACACCTGGCATCCTGCCACCCCCTACTGTTGTTCTTCCTGCTAACATCTGACCTCTCTGGGTTTGACTGTCCTGCTAACTGCTTCTGATGAGTCCTCCACCCCCTCTCCCTCCAGGTTCCACCCCCTACTGTTGTTCTTCCTTAACATCTGACCCTCTCTCCCTCCACCCCCTCTCCCCCAGGTTCCAACCCCTACTGTTGTTCTTACCCTTAACATCTGAGTGTTGTTCCTCTAACTCTCCCTCCACCCCCCTCTCCCTCCAGGTTCCACCCCCTACTGTTGTTCTTCCTTAACATCTGACCTCTCTCTCCCTCCACCCCCCTCTCCCTCCAGGTTCCAACCCCCTACTGTTGTTCTTCCTTAACATCTGACCTCTCTCTCCCTCCTCCCCCCTCTCCCTCCAGGTTCCACCCCCTACTGTTGTTCTTCCTTAACATCTGACCTCTCTCTCCCTCCTCCCCCCTCTCCCTCCAGGTTCCAACCCCCTACTGTTGTTCTTTCTTAACATCTGACCTCTCTCTCCCTCCACCCCCCTCTCCCTCCAGGTTCCAACCCCCTACTGTTGTTCTTCCTTAACATCTGACCTCTCTCTCCCTCCACCCCCTCTCCCTCCAGGTTCCACCCCCTACTGTTGTTCTTCCTTAACATCTGACCTCTCTCTCCCTCCTCCCCCCTCTCCCTCCAGGTTCCACCCCCTACTGTTGTTCTTCCTTAACATCTGACCTCTCTCTCCCTCCTCCCCCTCTCCCTCCAGGTTCCACCCCCCTACTGTTGTTCTTCCTTAACATCTGACCTCTCTCTCCCTCCTCCCCCTCTCCCTCCAGGTTCCACCCCCTACTGTTGTTCTTCCTTAACAT
>NC_068450.1:1703362-1768362 GCF_023373465.1 Oncorhynchus keta | reverse complement strand
GTCAGGTAGGACGCAATCAAGCGTAATAATACGCCTGGAGATGCCCAACTCGGAGAGGGTGGAGAGGAGGATCTGATGGTTCACAGTATCGAAGGCAGCCGATAGGTCTAGAAGGATGAGAGCAGAGGAGAGAGAGTTAGCTTTAGCAGTGCGGATACCTCCGTGATACAGAGAAGAGCAGTCTCAGTTGAATGACTAGTCTTGAAACCTAACTGATTTGGATCAAGAAGGTCATTCTGAGAGAGATAGCGGTAGAGCTGGCCAAGGACGGCACGCTCAAGAGTTTTGGAGAGAAAAGAGAGAAGGGATACTGGTCTGTAGTTGTTGACGTCGGAGGGATCGAGTGTAGGTTTTTTCAGAAGGGGTGCAACTCTCGCTCTCTTGAAGACGGAAGGGACGTAGCCAGCGGTCAGGGATGAGTTGATGAGCGAGGTGAGGTAAGGGAGAAGGTCTCCGGAAATGGTCTGGAGAAGAGAGGAGGGGATAGGGTCAAGCGGGCAGGTTGTTGGGCGGCCGGCCGGTATTTGGTCACCTACAAACAAGCAAGATTTCTGGCTCTCACAGACCTGTAACTTCTTCTTTAAGAGGCTCCTCTGTCCTCCACTCGTTACCTGTATTAATGGCACATGTTTGAACTTGTTATCAGTATAAAAGACACCCACCTGTCCACAACCTCAAACAGTCACACTCCAAACTCCACTATGGCCAAGACCAAAGAGCTGTCAAAGGACACCAGAAACAAAATTGTAGACCTGCACCAGGCTGGGAAGACTGAATCTGCAATAAGTAAGCAGCTTGGTTTGAAGAAATCAAATGTAAGACATACAAAACCACTGATAATCTCCCTCGATCTGGGGCTCCACACAAGATCTCACACCGTGGGGTCAAAATGATCACAAGAACGGTGAGCAAAAATCCCAGAACCACACGGGGGGCCTAGTGAATGAAATGCAGGGAGCTGGGACCAAAGTAACAAAGCCTACCATCAGTAACACACTACGCCACCAGGGACTCAAATCCTGCAGTGCCAGACGTGTCCCCGTGCTTAAGCCAGTACATGTCCAGGCCCGTCTGAAGTTTGCTAGAGAGCATTTGGATGATCCAGAAGAAGATTGGGAGAATGTCATATGGTCAGATGAAACCAAAATATAACTTTTTGGTAAAAACTCAACTCGTCGTGTTTGGAGGACAAAGAATGCTGAGTTGCATCCAAAGAACACCATACCTACTGTGAAGCATGGGGGTGGAAACATCATGCTTTGGGGCTGTTTTTCTGCAAAGGGACCAGGACGACTGATCCGTGTAAAGGAAAGAATGAATAGGGCCATGTATCGTGAGATTTGATTTTGAACTTTACTGTGAGACATGTTACCTACATACTGTACTGTGAGACATGTTACCTACATACTGTACTGTGAGACATGTTACCTACATACTGTACTGTGAGACATGTTACCTACATACTGTACTGTGAGACATGTTACCTACATACTGTACTGTGAGACATGCTACCTACATACTGTGGTGAGACATGTTACCTACATACTTACTGTACTGTGAGACATGTCACCTACATACTGTACTGTGAGACATGTTACCTACATACTGTACTGTGAGACATGTTACCTACATACTGTACTGTGAGACATGTTACCTACATACTGTACTGTGAGACATGTTACCACATACTGTACTGTGAGGACATGTTACCTACATACTGTACTTTACTGTGAGACATGTTACCTACATACTGTACTTTACTGTGAGACATGTTACCTACATACTGTACTGTGAGATATGTTACCTACATACTGTACTGTGAGACATGTCACCAGCCATACTGTACTGTGAGATATGTTACCTACATACTGTACTGTGAGACATGTCACCTACATACTGTACTGTGAGACATGTTACCTACATACTGTACTGTGAGACATGTTACCTACATACTGTACTGTGAGACATGTCACCTACATACTGAACTGTGAGACATGTTACCTACATACTGTACTGTGAGACATGTTACCTACATACTGTACTGTGAGATATGTTACCTACATACTGTACTGTGAGATATGTTACCTACATACTGTACTGTGAGACATGTCACCTACATACTGTACTGTGAGATATGTTACCTACATACTGTACTGTGAGATATGTTACCTACATACTGTACTGTGAGACATGTCACCTACATACTGTACTGTGAGATATGTTACCTACATACTGTACTGTGAGACATGTCACCTACATACTGTACTGTGAGACATGTCACCTACATACTGTACTGTGAGACATGTCAGACATACTGTACTGTGAGACATGTCACCTACATACTGTACTGTGAGACATGTTACCTACATACTGTACTGTACTGTGAGACATGTTACCTACATACTGTACTGTGAGACATGTCACCTACATACTGTACTGTGAGACATGTCACCTACATACTGTACTGTGAGACATGTCACCTACATACTGTACTGTGAGACATGTTACCTACATACTGTACTGTACTGTGAGACATGTCACCTACATACTGTACTGTGAGACATGTTACCTACATACTGTACTGTGAGACATGTCACCTACATACTGTACTGTGCTGGATATGTTACCTACATACTGTACTGTGAGACATGTCACCTACATACTGTACTGTGAGACATGTTACCTACATACTGTACTGTACTGTGAGACATGTTACCTACATACTGTACTGTACTGTGAGACATGTTACCTACATACTGTACTGTGAGACATGTTACCTACATACTGTACTGTGAGACATGTTACCTACATACTGTACTGTACTGTGAGACATGTTACCTACATACTGTACTGTACTGTGAGACATGTTACCTACATACTGTACTGTGAGACATGTTACCTACATACTGTACTGTGAGACATGTTACCTACATACTGTACTGTGAGACATGTTACCTACATACTGTACTGTGAGACATGTTACCTACATACTGTACTGTGAGACATGTTACCTACATACTGTACTATGAGACATGTTACCTACATACTGTACTGTGAGACATGTTACCTACATACTGTACTTTACTGTGAGACATGTTACCTACATACTGTACTGTGAGACATGTTACCTACATACTGTACTGTGAGACATGTTACCTACATACTGTACTGTGAGACATGTTACCTACATACTGTACTGTGAGACATGTTACCTACATACTGTACTGTGAGACATGTTACCTACATACTGTACTGTACTGTGAGACATGTTACCTACATACTGTACTGTACTGTGAGACATGTTACCTACATACTGTACTGTACTGTGAGACATGTTACCACATACTGTACTGTGAGACATGTTACCTACATACTGTACTGTGAGACATGTTACCACATACTGTACTGTGAGACATGTTACCTACATACTGTACTGTGAGACATGTTACCTACATACTGTACTGTACTGTGAGACATGTTACCACATAACTTTATTGTGAGACATGTTACCTACATACTGTACTGTGAGACATGTTACCTACATACTGTACTGTGAGACATGTTACCTACATACTGTACTATGAGACATGTTACCTACATACTGTACTATGAGACATGTTACCTACATACTGTACTGTGAGACATGTTACCTACATACTGTACTATGAGACATGTTACCTACATACTGTACTGTGAGACATGTTACCTACATACTGTACTATGAGACATGTTACCTACATACTGTACTGTGAGACATGTTACCTACATACTGTACTGTGAGACATGTTACCTACATACTGTACTTTACTGTGAGACATGTTACCTACATACTGTACTGTGAGACATGTTACCTACATACTGTACTGTACTGTGAGACATGTTACCTACATACTGTACTATGAGGACATGTTACCTACATACTGTACTATGAGACATGTTACCTACATACTGTACTATGAGACATGTTACCTACATACTGTACTTTATTGTGAGACATGTTACCTACATACTGTACTGTGAGACATGTTACCTACATACTGTACTGTGAGACATGTTACCTACATACTGTACTGTGAGACATGTTACCTACATACTGTACTTTATTGTGAGACATGTTACCTACATACTGTACTGTGAGACATGTTACCTACATACTGTACTGTACTGTGAGACATGTTACCTACATACTGTACTATGAGACATGTTACCATACTGTACTATGAGACATGTTACCTACATACTGTACTATGAGACATGTTACCTACATACTGTACTATGAGACATGTTACCTACATACTGTACTATGAGACATGTTACCTACATACTGTACTATGAGACATGTTACCTACATACTGTACTTTATTGTGAGACATGTTACCTACATACTGTACTGTGAGACATGTTACCTACATACTGTACTGTGAGACATGTTACCTACATACTGTACTGTACTGTGAGACATGTTACCTACATACTGTACTGTACTGTGAGACATGTTACCTACATACTGTACTATGAGACATGTTACCTACATACTGTACTATGAGACATGTTACCTACATACTGTACTGTGAGACATGTTACCTACATACTGTACTTTATTGTGAGACATGTTACCTACATACTGTACTGTGAGACATGTTACCTACATACTGTACTGTACTGTGAGACATGTCACCTACATACTGTACTGTGAGATGTTACCTACATACTGTACTGTGAGACATGTTACCTACATACTGTACTGTGAGACATGTTACCTACATACTGTACTGTACTATGAGACATGTTACCTACATACTGTACTGTGAGACATGTTACCTACATACTGTACTATGAGACATGTTACCTACATACTGTACTGTGAGACATGTTACCTACATACTGTACTGTGAGACATGTTACCTACATACTGTACTGTACTGTGAGACATGTTACCTACATACTGTACTGTGAGACATGTTACCTACATACTGTACTTTACTGTGAGACATGTTACCTACATACTGTACTGTGAGACATGTTACCTACATACTGTACTGTGAGACATGTTACCTACATACTGTACTGTACTGTGAGACATGTTACCTACATACTTTACCATGAGACATGTTACCTACATACTGTACTGTGAGACATGTTACCTACATACTGTACTGTACTGTGAGACATGTTACCTACATACTTACCATGAGACATGTCACCTACATACTGTACTATGAGACATGTTACCTACATACTGTACTGTGAGACATGTTACCTACATACTGTACTGTGAGACATGTTACCTACATACTGTACTGTGAGACATGTTACCTACATACTGTACTGTACTGTGAGACATGTTACCTACATACTGTACTGTGAGACATGTTACCTACATACTGTACTGTACTGTGAGACATGTTACCTACATACTGTACTGTGAGACATGTTACCTACATACTGTACTGTGAGACATGTTACCTACATACTGTACTGTGAGACATGTTACCTACATACTGTACTGTGAGACATGTTACCTACATACTGTACTTTACTGTGAGACATGTTACCTACATACTGTACTGTGAGACATGTTACCTACATACTGTACTGTACTGTGAGACATGTTACCTACATACTGTACTGTGAGACATGTTACCTACATACTGTACTGTGAGACATGTTACCTACATACTGTACTATGAGACATGTTACCTACATACTGTACTGTGAGACATGTTACCTACATACTGTACTGTACTGTGAGACATGTTACCTACATACTGTACTGTACTGTGAGACATGTTACCTACATACTGTACTGTGAGACATGTTACCTACATACTGTACTGTACTGTGAGACATGTTACCTACATACTGTACTGTACTGTGAGACATGTTACCTACATACTGTACTGTGAGACATGTTACCTACATACTGTACTGTACTGTGAGACATGTTACCTACATACTGTACTGTGAGACATGTTACCTACATACTGTACTTTACTGTGAGACATGTTACCTACATACTGTACTGTGAGACATGTTACCTACATACTGTACTGTGAGACATGTTACCTACATACTGTACTGTGAGACATGTTACCTACATACTGTACTGTACTGTGAGACATGTTACCTACATACTGTACTGTGAGACATGTTACCTACATACTGTACTGTGAGACATGTTACCTACATACTGTACTTTACTGTGAGAAGTGGTACCTACCCAATTTACCTTGATACCTGTTACCTATCGACACACTTTACTGTGAGACTTGTTAGACACCCCCACTACTATAACTAAACTCAGCAAAAAAAGAAAATTCCCTGTTTCAGGATCCTGTTATTCAAAGATAATTTGTAAAAAATCCAAATAACTTTACAGATCTTCATTGTAAAGGGTTTAAACACTGTTTCCCATGCTTGTTAAATTAACCATAAACATTTAATGAACATGCACCTGTCGAACGGTCGTTAAGACACAAACAGCTTACAGACGGTAGGCAAAACGTAGGACACTAAAGAGGCCTTTCTACTGACTCTGAAAAATTCACCAAAAGAAAGATGCCCAGGGTCCCTGCTCATCTGCGTGAATGTGCCTCAGGCATATTGCAAGGAGGCATGAGGACTGCAGTTGTGACCAGGGCAATAAATTGCAATGTCTGTACTGTGAGACGCCTAAGACAGAGCTACAGAGAGACAGGATGGACAGCTGATCGTCCACGCAGTGGCAGACCACGTGTAACAACACCTGCACAGGATCGGTACATCCGAACATCACACCTGCAGGACAGGTACAGGATGGCACCAACAACTGCCCGGGTTACACCAGGAACGCACAATCCCTCCATCAGTGCTCAGACTGTCCGCAATAGGCTGAGAGAGGCTGGACTGAGGGCTTGTAGGCCTGTTGTAAGGCAGGTCCTCACCAGACATCACCGGCAACAACGTCGCCTCTGGGCACAAACCCACCGTCGCTGGACCAGATAGGACTGTCAAAAAGTGCTCTCCACTGACGAGTCACGGTTTTGTCTCACCAGGGGTGATGGTCGGATTCGCGTTTATCGTCGAAGGAATGAGCGTTACACCGAGTCCTGCAATCTGGTACGGGATCGATTTGGAGGTGGAGGGTCCGTCACGGTCTGGGGCAGTGTGTCACAGCATCATCAGTCTGAGATTGTTGTCATTGCAGGCAATCTCAACGCTGTGCGTTACAGGGAAGACATCCTCCTCCCTCATGCGGTACCCTTCCTGCAGGCTCATCCTGACATGACCCTCCAGCATGACAATGCCACCAGCCATACTGCTCTTTCTGTATGTGATTTCCTGCAAGACAGGAATTTCAGTGTTCTGCCATGGCCAGTGAAGAGCACGGATCTCAATCCCATTGAGCACGTTTGGGACCTGTTGGATCGGAGGGTGAGGGCTAAGGCCATTCCCCCCAGAAATGTCTGGGAACTTGCAGGTGCCTTGGTAGAAGAGTGGGGTAACATCTCACAGCAAGAACTGTCAAATCTGGTGCAGTACGTGAGGAGGAGAGGCACTGCAGTACTTAATGCAGCTGGTGGCCACACCAGATACTGACTGTTACATTTGATTTTGAACCCCCCTTTGTTCAGGGACACATTATTCCATTTCTGTTAGTCACATGTCTGTAGAACTTGTTCAGTTCATGTCTCAGTTGTTGAATCTTGTTACGTTCATACAAATATGTACACATGTTAAGTTTGCTGAAAATAAACGCAGTTGACAGTGAAAGGACGTTTTTTTTCTCCTTTCTTTCTTTTCTTTTTTTGCCGAGTTTACTTTACTGTGCTGTATGTGTTAGGTACATGCTAATCAAACCTGTACGGCTGCATGTGAGTCCTACTATTGCGACTCCGGGCAGCGAATGGCAATGTCTACGATAGGTATAACGCTAGGAGACGGCTCTAACGAGGTTCCATCTCCAACACTGTCAGAACAACAGCTATATGGAAACCTGATTGAATCTAGCCCTTAGTCTCTCAGCCTCTCACCCCTTCATTCCTTTCTCCTGAGAAAGAGGGGGCTGTCATCATGGCAGAGACTGAACAAATCTGGCTAATCCATCACATCTTGAGGGGGGAGGTACACAGACGATAATGATCCCCCAGCGAAGCACAGTTTGTCCTCTCAACATTCATAAAAGCTTTACCTCTTTCCAGTTGTATGAATATGAAGTGGAGACGACAGACAACAGAGACATGGCCTCACTCCTCTCTGTTGATCCAACTGTTCTAACACTGCTAGACTGGACCAGGGCCAGGGGGGAGTTGGTTTTTTCCCCAGCCAAGGTAGGGCTGAGCTGGGCAAACACACAGGGCTGAGCCCCCGTCTGGGCCTCCGGACTGCCAACAGCTACCCTGTCCAGCCTGTTTCCTCCAGATTGACAACCACATATTGATTTAGTTCCACTTCAAATAACAAGGAACGGCACGGGAATGAGGAAACGTTTCATCTCTTTATTTACCCAATCTTCTCCTCCACTTAGAGACACACACACACACAAGTTCTGGTCCGGTGGCTTGGGGGGCTGTGGGTGCTGTGGACATTAACTGAATGAGAACACTGTTGTGATGTTTAACCAAATATAAAGACAGTACAGTCGAAGGTGTTTCATTGTGAAGTTTAAAACAACTGTTACATCAGAACATGGAAATATGCAGTATGTCTGAAACTCTTCCATCCAACTGCTGAAACAGAGAGGATCAGAGATCACAGGGATCTCAGTGACCTGTTAAAGGAACGCAGAACAGAAACAGGAGGATATACCTATAGATTCACAGTAGACTATCTAAACCAGGGTTCCCCAACTGGCGGCCCCCGGGACCAATTTGGCATGCGGGTGGTTTCATTTGGCCCCCCACACACAATTTTTCAGCCGAGAAAAAATATATATACATTGAAATATATACACTGTTACATTGAACTGGGTGAATGGAAAATGAATGACAGTCATCCAACATGCTGTAATAGAAATAAGGCCATGCTCACAAAAACAAAAATCGTCCTCCCCTCATCATAAACGGTACTGATCACTACTGATTCAGGCCCTTTACTCAGTACTTTGTTGAAACACCTTGACGCAGCGATTACAGCCCCAAGTCTTCTTGGGTATGACGCTACAAGCTTGGCACACCTGTATTTGGGGAGTTTTCCCATTCTTCTCTGTAGATGCTCTCAAGCTCTGCAGAGCTATTTTCATGTCTCTCCTAGGGCTGTTTCAGAGACCATATTACCTCCACACCCTTTACATTTACATTTAAGTCATTTAGCAGACGCTCTTATCCAGAGCGACTTACAAATTGGTGCATTCACCTTATGACATCCAGTGGAACAGCCACTTTACAATAGTGCATCTAAATCTTTTAGGGGGGTGAGAAGGATTAGTCATGGGAATTAGGCTTCTCCAAGCTCTGATTGTCACGTTCACTGTCTTTAAACTCCCTGTCATAGATGAGCCAAGGCGCAGCTTGCATGTAATTCCACATCTTTAATAAAGTGAAACCTTCACAACAAACAGGTAAACAGAAACCGACCGTGACGCACACAAACACACACAGAAAATAAATAATTACCCACAACATTAGGTGGGAAAAAAGGCTGCCTAAGTATGATTCCCAATCAGAGACAACATTAGACAACTGCCTCTGATTAGGAACCACACTCGGCCAAAAACAAAGAAATAGAAAACATAGAATGCCCACCCAAATCCCACCCTGACCTAACCAAATAGAGAAATACAACGGCTCTCTAAGGTCAGGGCGTGATGGTCATTAGTAGCCTACCAGATTTTCTAACTGCCTGGTACTCAGCACTCTATATAGTGCAAATGTTTTCGAAAATCGAATCAAAACTTCATGAGAGACCATTATGCAATTGCGCAAGAAAACGAGGTGATGGCCTCTACTAAAAAGAGGAGGTTCCCATCAGCTTTCTATAGGCTAGGCCTGCTACATGTATTTCTCAACTTTCCTGATATTAAGCACATTGTTTATGTTTACGACAGTAGTACAGCCGACCTGGATATATTGTTTTCCATTGTCCCTGTTTTAAGACAGGTGCATGATAATGGTCCATTCTGAATCAAAACACATTACACACATATAGTAGATAGTATATGTAAAGACAAGATTAAATCAAGAATTGTCAGATCTGTGACAATATTAGCCTATCATTTGTGAATTATATATTATCTCTTGTGAATTATATATTATATCTTGTGAATTATATATATATTATCTCTTGTGAATGATGTATTATCTCTTGTGAATGATATATTATCTCTTGTGAATGATATATATATTATCTCTTGTGAATGATATATATATTATCTCTTGTGAATGATATATGATCTCTTGTGAATGATATATTATCTCTTGTGAATTATATATTATCTCTTGTGAATTATATATTATCTCTTGTGAATTATATATTATCTCTTGTGAATTATATATTATCTCTTGTGAATTATATATTATCTCTTGTGAATGATGCCCAGCATAAGAAACATACTTTTTTTGTGACTTTTTCTAATCATAGTCACACACCTCATGTAGTCTAGTCCATAGTCCTATAAGGTTAGTATCACACCTCCTGTAGCCTGGTCCATAGTCCTATAAGGTTAGTATCACACCTCATGTAGTCTAGTCCATAGTCCTATAAGGTTAGTATCACACCTCATGTAGTCTAGTCCATAGTCCTATAAGGTTAGTATCACACCTCATGTAGTCTAGTCCATAGTCCTATAAGGTTAGTATCACACCTCATGTAGTCTAGCCCATAGTCCTATAAGGTTAATATCACACCTCATGTAGTCTAGTCCATAGTCCTATAAGGTTAGTATCACACCTCATGTAGTCTAGCCCATAGTCCTATAAGGTTAGTATCACACCTCATGTAGTCTAGCCCATAGTCCTATAAGGTTAGTATCACACCTCATGTAGTCTAGTCCATAGTCCTATAAGGTTAGTATCACACCTCATGTAGTCTAGCCCATAGTCCTATAAGGTTAGTATCACACCTCATGTAGTCTAGCCCATAGTCCTATATGTTTTAATAAGGTTAGTATCACACCTCCTGTAGTCTAGTCCATAGTCCTATAAGGTTAGTATCACACCTCATGTAGTCTAGTCTATAGCCCTATAAGGTTAGTATCACACCTCATGTAGTCTAGTCAATAGTCCTATAAGGTTAGTATCACACCTCATGTAGTCTAGTCCATAGTCCTATAAGGTTAGTATCACACCTCATGTAGTCTAGCCCATAGTCCTATAAGGTTAGTATCACACCTCATGTAGTCTAGTCCATAGTCCTATAAGGTTAGTATCACACCTCATGTAGTCTAGCCCATAGTCCTATAAGGTTAGTATCACACCTCATGTAGTCTAGTCCATAGTCCTATAAGGTTAGTATCACACCTCATGTACTCTAGTCCATAGTCCTATAAGGTTAGTATCACACCTCATGTAGTCTAGTCCATAGTCCTATAAGGTTAGTATCACACCTCATGTAGTCTAGTCCATAGTCCATAAGGTTAGTATCACACCTCATGTAGTCTAGTCCATAGTCCTATAAGGTTAGTATCACACCTCATGTAGTCTAGCCCATAGTCCTATAAGGTTAGTATCACACCTCATGTAGTCTAGTCCATAGTCCTATAAGGTTAGTATCACACCTCATGTAGTCTAGCAAAGAACAAAGAAACATTCAAACACAGCTGACACACCCTGATCCTATATGTTCCTGTTACCTTCATCTGATCCTATATGTTCCTGTTACCTTCATCTGATTCTCTATGTTCCTGTTACCTTCATCTGATCCTATATGTTCCTGTTACCTTCATCTGATCCTATATGTTCCTGTTACCTCCATCTGATCCTATATGTTCCTGTTACCTTCATCTGATCCTATATGTTCCTGTTACCTTCATCTGATCCTATATGTTCCTGTTACCTTCATCTGATCCTATATGTTCCTGTTACCTTCATCTGATCCTATATGTTCCTGTTACCTTCATCTGATCCTATATGTTCCTGTTACCTTCATCTGATCCTATATGTTCCTGTTACTTTCTGTATCTCCGTCTGGGACTAGTGACGAAGTAGAATTTTCCTTGGAGCGCTCAGGTGACCAGCTTCAGTATAACTTTATCTCGCAGCGCTCAGGTATTTGTATTTATTATGGATCCCCTTTAGTTCCTGCCAAGGCAGCAGCTACTATTCCTGGGGTTTATTATGGATCCCCATTAGTTCCTGCCAAGGCAGCAGCTACTCTTCCTGGGGTTTATTATGGATCCCCATTAGTTCCTGCCAAGGCAGCAGCTACTATTCCTGGGGTTTATTATGGATCCCCATTAGTTCCTGCCAAGGCAGCAGCTACTCTTCCTGGGGTTTATTATGGATCCCCATTAGTTCCTGCCAAGGCAGCAGCTACTATTCCTGGGGTTTATTATGGATCCCCTTTAGTTCCTGCCAAGGCAGCAGCTAATATTCCTGGGGTTTATTATGGATCCCCATTAGTTCCTGCCAAGGCAGCAGCTACTATTCCTGGGGTTTATTGTGGATCCCCTTTAGTTCCTGCCAAGGCAGCAGCTACTATTCCTGGGGTTTATTATGGATCCCCTTTAGTTCCTGCCAAGGCAGCAGCTACTATTCCTGGGGTTTATTATGGATCCCCATTAGTTCCTGCCAAGGCAGCAGCTACTATTCCTGGGGTTTATTATGGATCCCCATTAGTTCCTGCCAAGGCAGCAGCTACTATTCCTGGGGTTTATTATGGATCCCCTTTAGTTCCTGCCAAGGCAGCAGCTACTATTCCTGGGGTTTATTATGGATCCCCTTTAGTTCCTGCCAAGGCAGCAGCTACTCTTCCTGGGGTTTAATATGGATCCCCGTTAGTTCCTGCCAAGGCAGCAGCTACTCTTCCTGGGGTTTATTATGGATCCCCGTTAGTTCCTGCCAAGGCAGCAGCTACTCTTCCTGGGTTTATTATGGATCCCCGTTAGTTCCTGCCAAGGCAGCAGCTACTCTTCCTGGGGTTTATTATGGATCCCCGTTAGTTCCTGCCAAGGCAGCAGCTACTCTTCCTGGGTTTATTATGGATCCCCTTTAGTTCCTGCCAAGGCAGCAGCTACTCTTCCTGGGGTTTATTATGGATCCCCGTTAGTTCCTGCCAAGGCAGCAGCTACTCTTCCTGGGTTTATTATGGATCCCCATTAGTTCCTGCCAAGGCAGCAGCTACTCTTCCTGGGGTTTATTATGGATCCCCGTTAGTTCCTGCCAAGGCAGCAGCTACTCTTCCTGGGGTTTATTATGGATCCCCGTTAGTTCCTGCCAAGGCAGCAGCTACTCTTCCTGGGGTTTATTATGGATCCCCGTTAGTTCCTGCCAAGGCAGCAGCTACTCTTCCTGGGGTTTATTATGGATCCCCGTTAGTTCCTGCCAAGGCAGCAGCTACTCTTCCTGGGTTTATTATGGATCCCCGTTAGTTCCTGCCAAGGCAGCAGCTACTCTTCCTGGGGTTTATTATGGATCCCCGTTAGTTCCTGCCAAGGCAGCAGCTACTCTTCCTGGGGTTTATTATGGATCCCCATTAGTTCCTGCCAAGGCAGCAGCTACTCTTCCTGGGGTTTATTATGGATCCCCGTTAGTTCCTGCCAAGGCAGCAGCTACTCTTCCTGGGTTTATTATGGATCCCCGTTAGTTCCTGCCAAGGCAGCAGCTACTCTTCCTGGGGTTTATTATGGATCCCCGTTAGTTCCTGCCAAGGCAGCAGCTACTCTTCCTGGGGTTTATTATGGATCCCCATTAGTTCCTGCCAAGGCAGCAGCTACTCTTCCTGGGGTTTATTATGGATCCCCGTTAGTTCCTGCCAAGGCAGCAGCTACTCTTCCTGGGGTTTATTATGGATCCCCGTTAGTTCCTGCCAAGGCAGCAGCTACTCTTCCTGGGTTTATTATGGATCCCCATTAGTTCCTGCCAAGGCAGCAGCTACTCTTCCTGGGGTTTATTATGGATCCCCGTTAGTTCCTGCCAAGGCAGCAGCTACTCTTCCTGGGGTTTATTATGGATCCCCATTAGTTCCTGCCAAGGCAGCAGCTACTCTTCCTGGGTTTATTATGGATCCCCTTTAGTTCCTGCCAAGGCAGCAGCTACTCTTCCTGGGTTTATTATGGGATTAGTGGGGATTTTCTGGGGATTTTCCTCTCGGGTGGCTGTGTAGACCAGGGTTTTCTAACTGCTGTGACGCAGGTCTCTAGGAGACAGTCCCAGTGATTCCATTCTATCCTGGTTTCTGTCCACTTCTGATGACGTCCTTCTTGACTGTGGAATCCTCCTGGAAACTGCTGTGTTTTATACTAGTGTGCAGACATACACGGACAAACAGACATACACGGACAAACAGACATACACGGACAAACAGACATACACGGACAAACAGACAGACATACATACAGACATACACGGACAAACAGACAGACATACATACAGACATACACGGACAAACAGACAGACACGGACAAACAGACAGACACGGACAAACAGACAGACACGGACAAACAGACAGACACGGACAAACAGACAGACATACACGGACAAACAGACAGACATACATACAGACATACACGGACAAACAGACAGACACGGACAAACAGACATACACGGACAAACAGACAGACATACACGGACAAACAGACATACATACATACAGACATACACGGACAAACAGACAGACATACACGGACAAACAGACATACATACATACAGACATACACGGACAAACAGACATACATACATACAGACATACACGGACAAACAGACAGACATACACGGACAAACAGACATACATACATACAGACAGACACGGACAAACAGACAGACACGGACAAACAGACAGACACGGACAAACAGACAGACACGGACAAACAGACAGACACGGACAAACAGACAGACACGGACAAACAGACAGACATACACGGACAAACAGACAGACATACAGACATACACGGACAAACAGACAGACAGTCTCACAGCCAGTCTCACAGCCAGTCTCACAGACAGACAGACAGACAGTCACAGACAAACAGTCACAGACAGACAGACAGTCTCACAGCCAGTCTCACAGACAGACAGACAGACAGACAGTCACAGACAAACAGTCACAGACAAACAGTCACAGACAGACAGACAGTCTCACAGCCAGTCTCACAGACAGACATACAGACAGTCTTTGGGTTTAATTACATCCTGGTTTGGTCTGTTTTGGTTTCTGGTATTTTATTAGAATCCCCATTGGCTGTTGGTATTTTATTAGGATCCCCATTGGCTGTTGGTATTTTATTAGGATCCCCATTGGCTGTTGGTATTTTATTAGGATCCCCATTGCTTGTTGACATATCCCCAGGCAGATCCCCATTGGCTGTTGGTATTTATTAGGATCCATTGGTTTGGTCTGTATTTTTTGGTTTGGCTGTTGGTATTTTATTAGAATCCCCATTGGCTGTTGGTATTTTATTAGGATCCCCATTGGCTGTTGGTATTTTATTAGGATCCCCATTGGCTGTTGGTATTTTATTAGGATCCCCATTGGCTGGCTGTTGGTATTTTATTGATCTCCATTTTATTTTTTGGATCCCCATTGGCTGTTGGTATTTTATTAGGATCCCCATTGGTTGTTGGTATTTTATTACAATTGGCTGTTGGGATCCCCATTGGCTGTTGGTATTTTATTAGGATCCCCATTGGCTGTTGGTATTTTATTAGGATCCCCATTGGCTGTTGGTATTGGCTTTTATTAGGATCCCCATTGGCTGTTGGTATTTTATTAGGATCTCCATTGGCTGTTGGTATTTTATTAGGATCCCCATTGGCTGTTGGTATTTTATTAGGATCCCCATTGGCTGTTGGTATTTTATTAGGATCCCATTGGCTGTTGGTATTTTATTAGGATCCCCATTGGCTGTTGGTATTTTATTAGGATCCCCATTGGCTGTTGGTATTTTATTACGATCCGCATTGGCTGTTGGTATTTTATTAGGATCCCCATTGGCTGTTGGTATTTTATTAGGATCCCCATTGGCTGTTGCAAAAGCAGCAGCTACTCTTCCTGAACATGAAACTTAATACAGAACATCATTAGACAATCACAGCTCAAAAAAAAAAAAATTGAAAAGCACACATAGCCTACATATCAATACATACACACAAACTATCTAGGTCAGACAGGGGAGAGGCGTTGTTACTTTAGGTTTGCTGTTTATTTGAGCAATATGAGACAGAAGGAAGTTCCCTGCAATAAAGGGTTTTATATAATACTGTATGCTTGTTTGGATTTGCTCTGGATTCGGGGACTATGAAAAGGTGGCTTCTATGGAAACACTGATGTTGTTCTTAAAGAGAACATAAAAGGACATAGACACAAAAATAACAGACAACCGTAAGGATATGGGTAGTCTGTCTGTTTCCCAACCGTCTGGTTAATACGCCGAAGTTACTAACTGACTCCTGGATGTGGTTCTTACTGTTCCCAGTGGACGGTGACGTCTGGGTTGGCCAGAAATAGCAGGCTAAAGCGAGAAAACAGCCCAATAACATTTTGTGGTTTGAATAGGTGTTTCCCTGTTTACAACCAGCCATCAAATAAATCTACTCATCAAAACACCAGTAGGGCCCTGGTTAAAAGTAGTACACTCAGTAGGGCCCTGGTTAAAAGTAGTACACTCAGTAGGGCCCTGGTTAAAAGTAGTACACTCAGTAGGGCCCTGGTTAAAAGTAGTACACTCAATAGGGCCCTGGTTAAAAGTAGTACACTCAGTAGGGCCCTGGTTAAAAGTAGTACACTCAGTAGGGCCCTGGTTAAAAGTAGTACACTCAGTAGGGCCCTGGTTAAAAGTAGTACACTCAGTAGGGCCCTGGTTATAAGTAGTACACTCAGTAGGGCCCTGGTTAAAAGTAGTACACTCAGTAGGGCCCTGGTTAAAAGTAGTACACTCTGTAGGGCCCTGGTTAAAAGTAGTACACTCAGTAGGGCCCTGGTTAAAAGTAGTGCACAGCAATAGGGCCCTGGTTAAAAGTAGTACACTCAGTAGGGCCCTGGTTAAAAGTAGTACACTCAGTAGGGCCCTGGTTAAAAGTAGTACACTCAGTAGGGCCCTGGTTAAAAGTAGTACACTCAGTAGGGCCCTGGTTAAAAGTAGTACACTCAGTAGGGCCCTGGTTAAAAGTAGTACACTCAGTAGGGCCCTGGTTAAAACTAGTACACTCAATAGGGCCCTGGTTAAAAGTAGTACACTCAGTAGGGCCCTGGTTAAAAGTAGTACACTCAATAGGGCCCTGGTTAAAAGTAGTACACTCAGTAGGGCCCTGGTTAAAGGGCCCTGGTTAAAACTAGTACACTCAATAGGGCCCTGGTTAAAAGTAGTACACTCAATAGGGCCCTGGTTAAAAGTAGTACACTCAGTAGGGCCCTGGTTAAAACTAGTACACTCAATAGGGCCCTGGTTAAAAGTAGTACACTCAGTAGGGCACTGGTTAAAAGTAGTACACTCAGTAGGGCCCTGGTTAAAAGTAGTACACTCAATAGGGCCCTGGTTAAAAGTAGTACACTCAATAGGGCCCTGGTTAAAAGTAGTACACTCAGTAGGGCCCTGGTTAAAACTAGTACACTCAATAGGGCCCTGGTTAAAAGTAGTACACTCAATAGGGCCCTGGTTAAAAGTAGTACACTCAGTAGGGCCCTGGTTAAAAGTAGTACACTCAGTAGGGCCCTGGTTAAAAGTAGTACACTCAATAGGGCCCTGGTTAAAAGTAGTACACTCAGTAGGGCCCTGGTTAAAACTAGTACACTCAATAGGGCCCTGGTTAAAAGTAGTACACTCAGTAGGGCCCTGGTTAAAAGTAGTACACTCAGTAGGGCCCTGGTTAAAAGTAGTACACTCAGTAGGGCCCTGGTTAAAAGTAGTACACTCAGTAGGGCCCTGGTTAAAAGTAGTACACTCAGTAGGGCACTGGTTAAAAGTAGTACACTCAGTAGGGCCCTGGTTAAAAGTAGTACACTCAGTAGGGCCAGCCTGATATCTACAGTTGAAGTGGGAAGTTTACATACACCTCAGCTAAATACATTTAAACTCAGTTTTTCACAATTCCTGACATTTAATACAAAGTCCCTGTTTTAGGTCAGTTAGGATCACAACTTTATTTTAAGAATGTGAAATGTCAGAATAATAGTAGAGAGAATGATTTATTTCGGCTTGTATTTCTTTCATCACATTCCCAGTAGGTAAGACGTTTACAGAAGTTTACAGAACATCAAACGTTTCGGGGAGCCTTCCACAAGCTTCCCACAATAAGTTGGGTGAATTTTGGCCCATTACTCCTGAGAGAGCTGGTGTAACTGAGTCAGGTTTGTAGGCCTCCTTGCTCGCACACACTTTTTCAGTTCTGCCCACAAATTTCTATAGGATTGAGGTCAGGGCTTTGTGATGGCCACTCCAATACCTTGACTTTGTTGTCCTTGAGCCATAACTTTGGAAGAATGCTTGGGGTCATTGTCCATTTGGAAGACCCATTTGCGACCAAGCTTTAACTTCCTGACTGATGTCTTGAGATGTTGCTTCAATATATCCACATAATTTTCCTACCTCATGATGGTAGGAAAATTGTTGTAATGTGCAGGTAGGAAAATTATTTTGTGAAGTGCACCAGACCCTCCTCCTGCAGCAAAGCACCCTCACAACATGATGCTGCCACCCCCATGCTTCACGGTTGGGATGGTGTTCTTCGGCTTACAAACCTCCCCCTTTTTCCTCCAAACATAACGATGATCATTATGGCCAAACAGTAATATGTTTGTTTCATCAGACCAGAGGACATTTCTCCAAAACTTACATTCTTTGTCCCCATGTGCAGTTGCAAACCGTAGTCTGGCTTTTTTTTATGGCGGTTTTGGAGCAGTGGCTTCTTCCTTGCTGAGCAGCCTTTCACGTTATGTCGATATAGGACTCATTTTACTGTGGATATAGATACTTTTGTACCTGTTTCCTCCAGCATCTTCACAAGGTCCTTTGCTGTTGTTCTGGGATTGATTTGCACTTTTCGCACCAAAGTACGTTCATCTATAGGAGAGAGAACGCGTCTCCTTCCTGAGCGGTATGACATCTGCGTGGTCCCATGGTGTTTATACTTGCGTACTATTGTTTGTACAGGTGAATGTGGTACCTTCAGGCGTTTGGAAATTGCTCCCAAGGATGAACCAGACAATTTTTTTCTAAGGTCTTGTGTGTTCCATGATGTCAAGCAAGGAGGCACTGAGTTTGAAGGTAGGCCTTGAAATACATCCACAGGTACACCTCAAATTGACTCAAATGTTGTCAATTAGCCTATCAGAAGCTTCTATAGCCATGACATCATTTTCTGGAATTTTCCAAGCTGTTTAAAGGCAGTCAACTTAGTGTATGTAAACTTCTGACCCATTGGAATTGTGATACAGTGAAATAATCTGTCTGTAAACAGATGTCCTAACCGACTTACCGAAACTATATTTTGTTCATTAACAAGACATTTGTGGAGTGGGTGAAAAACAAGTTTTAATGACTCCAACCTATGTGGATGTAAACTTCCGACTTCAACTGTAACATAAGGAGAGAAGTCAAACGAGAGAATGTCCAGGGACTACGACCCCGTTGTTTCACTTGTTGACTACCTTCGAGGAAGACGCCCATAAAACGTAAGCTCTCTTTTCCACTCTTTTACCCCAGGTGATTCCCAGATGAGCCATTATTCTAAACAATGCATGGTCTGTAAATATCACTTATCCTGAACACTGAAACCAGGAAGGCTGGAGCTATCTTTAAACTAGCTCTAAACCTATTAATGAGAGACAGATTAGCTTGGCAACAGTGGAAGTTACTGGAAGTAATGCCTTTTCCCGTTAAGGAGCCTGTCTTTGATACTTAGTTATTAAGTGAAACCAAAACCAACGTGAGGAAACGTGATCTGCAGAGCCTTCAGAAAGTATTCACACCCTTTGACTATTAACATTTTGTTGTGTTACAGCCTGAATTTAAAATGGATTCATTTGAGATGTTGTGCCACTGATCTACATACAATATTCCACAATAATGTCAAAGTGGACATTTGTTTTTAGAAATGTTTACAAATTAATCAAATATAAAAATCTGAAACGTCTTTAGTCAATAAGTAGTCAACCCCTTTGTTATGGCCAAAATAAGTTCACGAGTAAAAATATGTGCTTATCAAGTCATAGAATAAGTCTGTGTACAATGATAGTACCTCAAATCAAATGTATTTATAAAGCCCTTTGTACATCAGCTGATATCTCAAAGTGCTGTACAGAAACCCAGCCTAAAACCCCAAACAGCAAACAATGCAGGTGTAGAAGCACCTTAACATCATTGTTAAATGACTGCCCCATTGCTGTACCCCACACATACAATTATCTGTAAGGTCCCTCAGGTAAGCAGTGCATTTAAAACAAAGATTCAACCACAAAGACCAGGAAGGTTTTCCAATGCCTTGCAAAGGATGGCACCTATTGGTAGACACTGAATATCACATTGAGCATGGTGAAGTTATTAATTACACTTTGGATGGTGTATCAATACACCCAGTCACAACAAAAATACAGGTGTCCTTTCTAACTCAGTTGCCGGAGAGGAAGGAAACCGCTCAGGGATTTCACCATGAGGCCAATGGTGACTTTAAAACAGTTGCAGAGTTTAATGGCTGTGATAGAACTGAGGATGGATCAACAACATTGTAGTTACTCCACAATACTGACCTAATTGACAGAGTGAGAAGAACAGAATAAAAAATATTCCAAAACATGCTTCCTGTTTCCAATAAGGCACTAATGTCTCTATTTAATCCGCATCGCGCATGTTCAGCTTTACAATGTGATTGAAATTGAAAGGCAATGTTCCCAATTTAGTGGAAACTGCGCTCCATATGTTGGGAATCACCTTAACATTTCTATCACGGAATCTGTAAGTCCTAAAGTAATACTGCAAAAAATCGGCAAAGAATTTATTGTTATGTTTGGGGCAAATCCAACACAACACGCCACTCAGTACCACTCTTCATATTTTCAAGCATGGTGGTGGCTGCATCATGTTATGAGAATACTTGTCATCGGCAAGGACTAGGGAGTTTTTTAGGGCAAAATCCTAGAGGATATTTGTTTCCCCAGAGACTGGGAGACAAATTCAACGTTCAGCAGGACAATAATGTAAAACTTACGGACAAATATACACTGGAGTTGCTTACCAAGACGACATTGAATGTTCCTGAGTGGCCTAGTTACAGTTTTGACTTAAGTCAGATTTTAAAATCTATGGCAAGACTTGAAAATGGCTGTCTAGCAATGATCAACAACCAATTAGACAGAACTTTGAAAATAATAATGGGTGAATATTGTACAGTCCAGTTGGGCAAAGCTCTTATGGAAACTTACCCAGAAAGACTCAAAGCTGTAATTGCTGACAAATGTGATTCTAACATGTATTGACTCATGGGGTTGAATACTTATCTAATCAAGATAGTGTTTTATTTTTCATGAATCTTTAAAAAATGTTCAAATCCTTCTTCCATTTTGACAGAGTATTTTGTGTAGATCGTTGAAAAAAAAACATTTTAAATCGCAATTTGTAGCAACAAAACGTGGAAAAGTCAAGGGGTGTGAATACTGTCTGAAGGTACAGGATGTCCTCTACCTGTGAATACTGTCTGAAGGTTCAGGATGTCCTCTACATGTGAATACTATCTGAAGGTACAGGATGTCCTCTACATGTGAATACTATCTGAAGGTTCAGGATGTCCTCTACCTGTGAATACTGTCTGAAGGTTCAGGATGTCCTCTACATGTGAATACTATCTGAAGGTTCAGGATGTCCTCTACATGTGAATACTATCTGAAGGTACAGTATGTCCTCTACATGTGAATACTATCTGAAGGTTCAGGATGTCCTCTACATGTGAATACTATCTGAAGGTTCAGGATGTCCTCTACCTGTGAATACTGTCTGAAGGTTCAGCATGTCCTCTACATGTGAATACTATCTGAAGGTTCAGCATGTCCTCTACATGTGAATACTATCTGAAGGTACAGTATGTCCTCTACATGTGAATACTATCTGAAGGTTCAGGATGTCCTCTACCTGTGAATACTATCTGAAGGTACAGGATGTCCTCTACATGTGAATACTATCTGAAGGTTCAGGATGTCCTCTACATGTGAATACTATCTGAAGGTACAGTATGTCCTCTACATGTGAATACTATCTGAAGGTTCAGCATGTCCTCTACATGTGAATACTATCTGAAGGTTCAGGATGTCCTCTACATGTGAATACTATCTGAAGGTTCAGGATGTCCTCTACCTGTGAATACTGTCTGAAGGTTCAGGATGTCCTCTACATGTGAATACTATCTGAAGGTTCAGGATGTCCTCTACATGTGAATACTATCTGAAGGTACAGTATGTCCTCTACATGTGAATACTATCTGAAGGTTCAGGATGTCCTCTACCTGTGAATACTGTCTGAAGGTTCAGGATGTCCTCTACATGTGAATACTATCTGAAGGTTCAGGATGTTTTCCAGTTTAGCCTTCTGGCCTACTCTACGTGATAGAGGTTAGGTTTTCCAGTATAGCCTTCTGGCCTACTCTACGTGATAGAGGTTAGGTTTTCCAGTTTAGCCTTCTGGCCTACTCTACGTGATAGAGGTTAGGTTTTCCATTATAGCCTTCTGGCCTACTCTACGCGACACATATCTGGTGTATTATTGGTACCATGATTCTCTTAAATTTTTTGTTCTTTTTACAAAAAGATGGAAGACAAAAATGTCCATTATTCTATTCACTATAATGGTGATCCTGTTTTCTGATAACACTGCCTGCAGTACTGCGTTTGGCCTTGAATTTCCGTGGCTTCGAAGAGAGGAGACAGTCGTTCTCCCCTGGCCTGATGGACACTAAGAACAGAAGTTAGGACCTAAGCCTGATGGACACTAAGAACAGAAGTTAGGACCTAAGCCTGATGGACACTAGGAACAGAAGTTAGGACCTAAGCCTGATGGACGGTTGGACACTAAGAACAGGAAGTTAGGACCTAAGCCTGATGGATAGATGGGCAGTAGGAACAGGAAGTTAGGACCTAAGCCTGATGGACACTAAGAACAGAAGTTAGGACCTAAGCCTGATGGACGGTTGGACACTAAGAACAGGAAGTTAGGACCTAAGCCTGATGGATAGATGGGCAGTAGGAACAGGAAGTTAGGACCTAAGCCTGATGGACACTAAGAACAGAAGTTAGGACCTAAGCCTGATGGACACTAAGAACAGAAGTTAGGACCTAAGCCTGATGGACACTAAGAACAGAAGTTAGGACCTAAGCCTGATGGACACTAAGAACAGAAGTTAGGACCTAAGCCTGATGGACACTAAGAACAGAAGTTAGGACCTAAGCCTGATGGACACTAGGAACAGAAGTTAGGACCTAAGCCTGATGGACGGTTGGACACTAAGAACAGGAAGTTAGGACCTAAGCCTGATGGATAGATGGGCAGTAGGAACAGGAAGTTAGGACCTAAGCCTGATGGACACTAAGAACAGAAGTTAGGACCTAAGCCTGATGGACGGTTGGACACTAAGAACAGGAAGTTAGGACCTAAGCCTGATGGATAGATGGGCAGTAGGAACAGGAAGTTAGGACCTAAGCCTGATGGATGGGCAGTAAGAACAGGAAGTTAGGACCTAAGCCTGATGGATGGGCAGTAAGAACAGGAAGTTAGGACCTAAACCTGATGGATGGGCAGTAAGAACAGGAAGTCAGGACCTAAACCTGATGGATGGGCAGTAAGAACAGGAAGTTAGGACCTAAACCTGATGGAGGGGCAGTAAGAACAGGAAGTTAGGACCTAGACCTGATGCATGGGCAGTAAGAACAGGAAGTTAGGACCTAGGCCTGATGGATGGGCAGTAAGAACAGGAAGTTAGGACCTAGGCCTGATGGAGGGGCAGTAAGAACAGGAAGTTAGGACCTAAACCTGATGGATGGGTAGGCAGTAAGAACAAGAAGTTAGGACCTAAACCTGATGGAGGGGCAGTAAGAGCAGGAGGTTAGGACCTAGACCTGATGCATGGGCAGTAAGAACAGGAAGTTAGGACCTAGGCCTGATGGAGGGGCAGTAAGAACAGGAAGTTAGGACCTAAACCTGATGGAGGGGCAGTAAGAACAGGAAGTTATGACCTAGGCCTGATGGAGGGGCAGTAAGAACAGGAAGTTAGGACCTAGGCCTGATGGATGGGCAGTAAGAACAGGAAGTTAGGACCTAGGCCTGATGGATGGGCAGTAAGAACAGGAAGTTAGGACCTAGGCCTGATGGAGGGGCAGTAAGAACAGGAAGTTAGGACCTAGGCCTGATGGATGGGCAGTAAGAACAGGAAGTTAGGACCTAGGCCTGATGGATGGGCAGTAAGAACAGGAGGTTAGGACCTAGACCTGATGCATGGGCAGTAAGAACAGGAAGTTAGGACCTAGGCCTGATGGAGGGGCAGTAAGAACAGGAAGTTAGGACCTAAACCTGATGGAGGGGCAGTAAGAACAGGAAGTTAGGACCTAGGCCTGATGGAGGGGCAGTAAGAACAGGAAGTTAGGACCTAGGCCTGATGGATGGGCAGTAAGAACAGGAAGTTAGGACCTAGGCCTGATGGATGGGCAGTAAGAACAGGAAGTTAGGACCTAGGCCTGATGGAGGGGCAGTAAGAACAGGAAGTTAGGACCTAGGCCTGATGGACGGGCAGTAAGAACAGGAAGTTAGGACCTAGGCCTGATGGAGGGGCAGTGTTGGTTCCGTTTTTCTGTGCTCCGATTTATTTACTTAACAAATAAGGAACACTCAAAATGTGCACTCAGAAATCATAACAATTTTAATCAAAATACGGGTAGACAGAAGGTAGACAGAAGACAGAAGATCAAACATCACACATACAACTGATGTCTCTCCTGAGTTCTGCCAAATAGGAAAAGTCCCAAGTTATTTTATTAAGCCCGAAATCCAGCCCTAGTGATGTCACTGCATACGTCATTACCTTCTACTCATCAGACCAAGCCCATGCATGCACAGCTATACAAACTTGCAAGAAAGATACAATAGTTCCAGTGTTTTCTAAGGGCTCAGCAGTAAATGTCCACTCCCCAAGTTGATTTATAGAGGTATGCCTGACTAGTCTCTTATCTCTTTCACTCCCCTGCAGGGTTCTGCGTTTATCTTTGAGGTGCTTTTCTCACAGACTGTTTCCTTATAAGAGGCAGAGACTAGAAAATAACTGTGAAACCATTTTAAACCTTATTATATATATATATATATATATATATATATATATATATATATATATATAGTTAATCTGAAGTCTAGGACCCTATAAATGTAGTGTTATAACCCTGATAATATATATATATATATACATATAGTTAATCTGAAGTCTAGAAGTCTAAATGTAGTGTTATAACCCTGATAATATATATATATATATACATATAGTTAATCTGAAGTCTAGGACCCTATAAATGTAGTGTTATAACCCTGATAATATATATATATATATACATATAGTTAATCTGAAGTCTAGGACCCTATAAATGTAGTGTTATAACCCTTCCCATTATATTAATACAACATAATCAATTATTATAATACATTAAACATTTGGTGTAGCCCCTATCATGACCCCAATTTGACCCCACCCTTCACCCCAATGTGAAGCTAAAAAATGAGTGCAAGGTTAAAAGATAAATGGTGGCTAAATGCCAGAGGGGATGAATCATTAACATAAAGAGGGGTTACCATGTGTGTGATGTAAGGATAAGACCAGTATAAAGGTGTGTACCAAGGCTAGAAAGTCAGTTGTGTGTGATGTAGGGATGAAACCAGTATAAAAGGTGTGTACCAAGGCTAGAAAGTCAGTTGTGTGTGATGTAGGGATGAAACCAGTATAAAAGCCAAGGATAGAAAGTCAGTTGCTTCATGAACCAGCTCGGCTTCTGTTACTTTGTAATAAAGTCTATTTGAACTCACAAGCTCCAGTATTTGGGAAATATTATTAACTGAATATTTCCACGACAGAAGTCAGGACCTAAGCCTGATGGATGGGCAGTAAGAACAGGAAGTTAGGACCTAAGCCTGATGGATGGGTAGGCAGTAAGAACAGGAAGTTAGGACCTAGGCCTGATGGATGGGCAGTAAGAACAGGAAGTTAGGACCTAAGCCTGATGGATGGGAGGTAAGAACAGGAAGTTAGGACCTAAGCCTGATGGATGGGCAGTAAGAACAGGAAGTTAGGACCTAAGCCTGATGGATGGGTAGGCAGTAAAAACAGGAAGTTAGGACCTAGGCCTGATGGATGGGCAGTAAGAACAGGAAGTTGGGACCTAAGCCTGATGGATGGGTAGGCAGTAAGAACAGGAAGTTAGGACCTAAGCCTGATGCATGGGCAGTAACAGGAAGTTTGTTTCCCTCCTCCAGCACCATGCCTGTCAGTGTTGTGTGTGTCAATGTGTATCCTGTTGGTTTTCCATGGATCAGTTCACAGTAATGTGAAGACCAATATGGAGAAGACCAACATCCCCCATAATGTTTTACAGTTAAATAACCGACTCTCTGAGCCAACCTCTACACTCACAGCAACAAGTTAACTTAACGTGACACATTTACATTGGGAACACCCCAGTTACACAGTGATGAGAACACACACACACACCACACACACACACACACACCTTTTATATAGAGGGCTTGTTTTATGTATTACATTCAGCCATAATACAGACCTTAACCCAAGCAGCTAGACCAGGGGGACAGGATGTTCAGAAAGCTATAATGCCTCTTAATTGCCATAATATTTAGTTTTTCACATCTTCATACTATTTCAGGGCACTTTAAGTAGCTGAGCTTAGCCAGCCAAAATGAAATGGAGACTTTGTTCCAGCAGGTTTTGTAGTGAGACTGCCAGAGCAGGAGAATAGTTGGAGAGAAAACAGAGTGCCTCCTAAATAGACCCATATATAGTGCTCTACTTTTGATCAGTGCCCCATAAGGAGAAGGGTGCCATTTTGGACACATAATGTGTCCCATGCTATATTGCACTTACCCTCTGACTGTTAGTTTAGATATGTCCCACGTGGAACAATATTCCCCACATAGTGTGCAGTACTGTAGATCCCAATGGACCCTGGTCAAGACTAATGAGCTATATAGTTATTAGGGTGTCATTTGTGATGCATACAGTGTGTAATAAGGCCCTGGGGTAGCCTGCCTGCTGACGCTATCTGACCAGTCAGCCCTGCTAGCTGAAACAACAAGCTGTGTTGTTGGGACTAGCCTGCCTGCTGACGCTATCTGACCAGTCAGCCCTGCTAGCTGAAACAACAAGCTGTGTTGTTGGGACTAGCCTGCCTGCTGACGCTATCTGACCAGTCAGCCCTGCTAGCTGAAACAACAAGCTGTGTTGTTGGGACTAGCCTGCCTGCTGACGCTATCTGACCAGTCAGCCCTGCTAGCTGAAATAACAAGCTGTGTTGTTGGGACTAGCCTGCCTGCTGACGCTATCTGACCAGTCAGCCCTGCTAGCTGAAACAACAAGCTGTGTTGTTGGGACTAGCCTGCCTGCTGACGCTATCTGACCAGTCAGCCCTGCTAGCTGAAACAACAAGCTGTGTTGTTGGGACTAGCCTGCCTGCTGCTATCTGACCAGTCAGCCCTGCTAGCTGAAATAACAAGCTGTGTTGTTGGGACTAGCCTGCCTGCTGACGCTATCTGACCAGTCAGCCCTGCTAGCTGAAACAACAAGCTGTGTTGTTGGGACTAGCCTGCCTGCTGACGCTATCTGACCAGTCAGCCCTGCTAGCTGAAATAACAAGCTGTGTTGTTGGGACTAGCCTGCCTGCTGACGCTATCTGACCAGTCAGCCCTGCTAGCTGAAACAACAAGCTGTGTTGTTGGGACTAGCCTGCCTGCTGACGCTATCTGACCAGTCAGCCCTGCTAGCTGAAACAACAAGCTGTGTTGTTGGGACTAGCCTGCCTGCTGACGCTATCTGACCAGTCAGCCCTGCTAGCTGAAACAACAAGCTGTGTTGTTGGGACTAGCCTGCCTGCTGACGCTATCTGACCAGTCAGCCCTGCTAGCTGAAATAACAAGCAGAGTTGTTGGGACTAGCCTGCCTGCTGATGCTATCTGACCAGTCAGCACTGCTAGCTGAAACAACAAGCTGTGTTGTTGGGACTAGCCTGCCTGCTGACGCTATCTGACCAGTCAGCCCTGTTAGCTGAAACAACAAGCAGAGTTGTTGGGACTAGCCTGCCTGCTGACGCTATCTGACCAGTCAGACCTGCTAGCTGAAACAACAAGCAGAGTTGTTGGGACTAGCCTGCCTGCTGACGCTATCTGACCAGTCAGACCTGCTAGCTGAAACAACAAGCAGAGTTGTTGGGACTAGCCTGCCCGCTGACGCTATCTGACCAGTCAACCCTGCTAGCTACATGACGTCAATATGAACTGAACAGCCTCTGTAACAGAGTGGACTGGCCAGAGCCATTGATAAACAGGTCTAAACAGGGCCAGCTGGAGTTACAGCATTTAGTTATGATAGTATCTGTAATGCTACATTTACATCTTAAAAATGGACTTTGGTTTGTTGCTGACTGACCAGAAAGTTGAAAATACTCCATGTAGATACTGAATCGACGCAGACTGACCAGAAAGTGAATCGACGCAGACTGACCTACTGTAGATATGGTTCTGCTTCAAAGAACTATTTTGCCTCTCATTTTTTTTATTTAACAAGGCAAGTCATCACCCCAAACAACAAAGGAATTGGCTAACATACAGATCTGGCTAGGCCAAAACGTGACACGTAGGAACTACGTTGTTGTCCTCATAAAGGTTACCTTAGCACTAACTCTTCAGTCGAACTACTGTTATCTTCCTGCCAAAAGGCAAATAAGTTGGCTGAGCAATAAAACACAAAATATAAGAATGCCCTTTGTTCTTCTGTTGCAGTTAAATGGTTGTTCTAAGGCTGTTGAAGGTAGATGTTTAGCTAAAGGCTGTTGAAGGTAGATGTTTAGCTAAAGGCTGTTGAAGGTAGATGTTGAGCTAAAGGCTGTTGAAGGTAGATGTTGAGCTAAAGGATGTTGGTTGTACATGTAGTTAGAGGTTGACATAAGGCCTCAGTCCTTTGTTGGTTGGTTGTAGTTAGAGACCTCTATCAGGTTGTGGTCTGGGTCTCTGAAGTAGAGAGATGTGATGGGTCCAACAGCGCCACTCCTCTCCACTGGACCCTCCTCTATCTCCACACCACACGCCTGCAGGTGACAGATAGATGAGACAGTCACACAGGGACTTTCAGGACATGGCAGAACAGCATCCTACTAGAAGACAGCATGTCCATCCATATGGTTATGGTGGAGGACTGGAACCATGTAGTAGATAACTTGGGAGGTGTGTGTGTGTGTGTGTGTGTGTGTGTGTGTGTGTGTGTGTGTGTGTGTGTGTGTGTGTGTGTGTGTGTGTGTGTGTGTGTGTGTGTGTGTGTGTGTGTGTGTGTGTGTGTGTGTGTGTGTCACCTGTAGGTGTGTAGCTACAGCAGCCAGGGGGGTGAGGGTGATGAGACAGAGGTCAGCTGATCCTGAGGTGGGTCTCAAAGCCTTGGGTTCAAACTCCTGACCCACCTGGTGCAGGTTCAACTTCTGCTTCCCAAAACACAGCGCCTTACGGTTACCCTGGGGTAAAGAAGAAGAGAGACTGGTCAATGCTACCATCTGCTGGGGTTTAATAAGAGAGACTGGTCAATGCTTCCATCTGCTGGGGTTTAATAATAGAGACTGGTCAATGCTACCATCTGCTGGGGTTTAATAAGAGAGACTGGTCAATGCTACCATCTGCTGGGGTTTAATAAGAGAGACTGGTCAATGCTGCCATCTGCTGGGGTTTAATAAGAGAGACTGGTCAATGCTTCCATCTGCTGGGGTTTAATAATAGAGACTGGTCAATGCTACCATCTGCTGGGGTTTAATAAGAGAGACTGGTCAATGCTACCATCTGCTGGGGTTTAATAAGAGAGACTGGTCAATGCTACCATCTGCTGGGGTTTAATAAGAGAGACTGGTCAATGCTACCATCTGCTGGGGTTTAATAATAGAGACTGGTCAATGCTACCATCTGCTGGGGTTTAATAAGAGAGACTGGTCAATGCTACCATCTGCTGGGGTTTAATAAGAGAGACTGGTCAATGCTACCATCTGCTGGGGTTTAATAAGAGAGACTGGTCAATGCTACCATCTGCTGGGGTTTAATAATAGAGACTGGTCAATGCTACCATCTGCTGGGGTTTAATAAGAGACTGGTCAATGCTGCCATCTGCTGGGGTTTAATAAGAGAGACTGGTCAATGCTACCATCTGCTGGGGTTTAATAAGAGAGACTGGTCAATGCTACCATCTGCTGGGGTTTAATAAGAGACTGGTCAATGCTGCCATCTGCTGGGGTTTAATAAGAGAGACTGGTCAATGCTACCATCTGCTGGGGTTTAATAAGAGAGACTGGTCAATGCTACCATCTGCTGGGGTTTAATAAGAGACTGGTCAATGCTACCATCTGCTGGGGTTTAATAAGAGAGACTGGTCAATGCTACCATCTGCTGGGGTTTAATAAGAGAGACTGGTCAATGCTACCATCTGCTGGGGTTTAATAAGAGAGACTGGTCAATGCTACCATCTGCTGGGGTTTAATAAGAGAGACTGGTCAATGCTACCATCTGCTGGGGTTTAATAAGAGACTGGTCAATGCTACCATCTGCTGGGGTTTAATAAGAGAGACTGGTCAATGCTACCATCTGCTGGGGTTTAATAAGAGAGACTGGTCAATGCTACCATCTGCTGGGGTTTAATAGAGAGACTGGTCAATGCTACCATCTGCTGGGGTTTAATAAGAGAGACTGGTTTCAATGCTACCATCTGCTGGGGTTTTAATAAGAGAGACTGGTCAATGCTACCATCTGCTGGGGTTTAATAAGAGAGACTGGTCAATGCTACCATCTGCTGGGGTTTTAATAAAGAGACTGGTCAATGCTACCATCTGCTGGGGTTTAATAAGAGAGACTGGTCAATGCTACCATCTGCTGGGGTTTAATAAGAGAGACTGGTCAATGCTACCATCTGCTGGGGTTTAATAAGAGAGACTGGTCAATGCTACCATCTGCTGGGGTTTAATAAGAGACTGGTCAATGCTACCATCTGCTGGGGTTTAATAAGAGAGACTGGTCAATGCTACCATCTGCTGGGGTTTAATAAGAGACTGGTCAAGACTGGTTTAATCAATGTTACCATCTGCTGGGGTTTAATAAGAGAGACTGGTCAATGCTACCATCTGCTGGGGTTTAATAAGAGAGACTGGTCAATGCTACCATCTGCTGGGGTTTAATAAGAGAGAGACTGGTCAATGCTACCATCTGCTGGGGTTTAATAAGAGAGACTGGTCAATGCTACCATCTGCTGGGGTTTTAATAGAGAGACTGGTCAATGCTACCATCTGCTGGGGTTTAATAAGAGACTGGTCAATGCTACCATCTGCTGGGGTTTAATAAAGAGACTGGTCAATGCTACCATCTGCTGGGGTTTAATAAGAGACTGGTCAATGCTACCATCTGCTGGGGTTTAATAAAGAGACTGGTCAATGCTACCATCTGCTGGGGTTTAATAAGAGAGACTGGTCAATGCTACCATCTGCTGGGGTTTAATAAGAGAGACTGGTCAATGCTGCCATCTGCTGGGGTTTAATAAGAGAGACTGGTCAATGCTACCATCTGCTGGGGTTTTAATAAGAGAGACTGGTCAAGGCTACCATCTGCTGGGGTTTAATAAGAGAGACTGGTCAAGGCTACCATCTGCTGGGGTTTAATAAGAGACTGGTCAATGCTACCATCTGCTGGGGTTTAATAAGAGACTGGTCAATGCTACCATCTGCTGGGGTTTAATAAGAGAGACTGGTCAATGCTACCATCTGCTGGGGTTTAATAAGAGACTGGTCAATGCTACCATCTGCTGGGGTTTAATAAGAGAGACTGGTCAATGCTACCATCTGCTGGGGTTTAATAAGAGAGACTGGTCAATGCTACCATCTGCTGGGGTTTAATAAGAGAGACTGGTCAATGCTACCATCTGCTGGGGTTTAATAAGAGAGACTGGTCAATGCTACCATCTGCTGGGGTTTAATAAGAGAGACTGGTCAATGCTACCATCTGCTGGGGTTTTAATAAGAGAGACTGTTCAATGCTACCATCTGCTGGGGTTTAATAAGAGAGACTGGTCAAAGCTACCATCTGCTGGGGTTTAATAAGAGACTGGTCAATGCTACCATCTGCTGGGGTTTTAATAAGAGAGACTGGTCAATGCTACCATCTGCTGGGGTTTAATAAGAGAGACTGGTCAATGCTGCCATCTGCTGGGGTTTAATAAGAGACTGGTCAATGCTACCATCTGCTGGGGTTTTAATAAGAGAGACTGGTCAATGCTACCATCTGCTGGGGTTTAATAAGAGACTGGTCAATGCTGCCATCTGCTGGGGTTTAATAATAGAGACTGGTCAATGCTACCATCTGCTGGGGTTTAATAATAGAGACTGGTCAATGCTACCATCTGCTGGGGTATAATAAGAGACTGGTCAATGCTGCCATCTGCTGGGGTTTAATAATAGAGACTGGTCAATGCTACCATCTGCTGGGGTTTAATAAGAGACTGGTCAATGCTACCATCTGCTGGGGTTTAATAAGAGACTGTTCAATGCTACCATCTGCTGGGGTTTAATAAGAGACTGGTCAATGCTACCATCTGCTGGGGTTTAATAAGAGACTGGTCAATGCTACCATCTGCTGGGGTTTAATAAGAGACTGGTCAATGCTACCATCTGCTGGGGTTTAATAAGAGAGACTGGTCAATGCTACCATCTGCTGGGGTTTAATAAGAGAGACTGGTCAATGCTACCATCTGCTGGGGTTTAATAAGAGAGACTGGTCAATGCTACCATCTGCTGGGGTTTAATAAGAGAGACTGTTCAATGCTACCATCTGCTGGGGTTTAATAAGAGAGACTGGTCAATGCTACCATCTGCTGGGGTTTAATAAGAGACTGGTCAATGCTACCATCTGCTGGGGTTTTAATAAGAGAGACTGGTCAATGCTACCATCTGCTGGGGTTTAATAGAGAGACTGGTCAATGCTGCCATCTGCTGGGGTTTAATAAGAGACTGGTCAATGCTACCATCTGCTGGGGTTTTAATAAGAGAGACTGGTCAATGCTACCATCTGCTGGGGTTTAATAAAGAGACTGGTCAATGCTACCATCTGCTGGGGTTTAATAATAGAGACTGGTCAATGCTACCATCTGCTGGGGTTTAATAATAGAGACTGGTCAATGCTACCATCTGCTGGGGTTTAATAAGAGACTGGTCAATGCTACCATCTGCTGGGGTTTAATAAGAGAGACTGGTCAATGCTACCATCTGCTGGGGTTTAATAAGAGAGACTGGTCAATGCTACCATCTGCTGGGGTTTAATAAGAGAGACTGGTCAATGCTACCATCTGCTGGGGTTTAATAAGAGAGACTGGTCAATGCTACCATCTGCTGGGGTTTAATAAGAGAGACTGGTCAATGCTACCATCTGCTGGGGTTTAATAAGAGAGACTGGTCAATGCTACCATCTGCTGGGGTTTAATAAGAGAGACTGGTCAATGCTACCATCTGCTGGGGTTTAATAAGAGAGACTGGTCAATGCTACCATCTGCTGGGGTTTATTAAGAGACTGGTCAATGCTACCATCTGCTGGGGTTTAATAAGAGAGACTGGTCAATGCTACCATCTGCTGGGGTTTTAATAAGAGAGACTGGTCAATGCTACCATCTGCTGGGGTTTAATAAGAGAGACTGGTCAATGCTACCATCTGCTGGGGTTTAATAAGAGACTGGTCAATGCTGCCATCTGCTGGGGTTTAATAAGAGAGACTGTTCAATGCTACCATCTGCTGGGGTTTAATAAGAGACTGGTCAATGCTACCATCTGCTGGGGTTTAATAAGAGAGACTGGTCAATGCTACCATCTGCTGGGGTTTAATAAGAGAGACTGGTCAATGCTACCATCTGCTGGGGTTTAATAAGAGAGACTGGTCAATGCTACCATCTGCTGGGGTTTTAATAAGAGAGACTGGTCAATGCTACCATCTGCTGGGGTTTAATAAGAGAGACTGGTCAATGCTACCATCTGCTGGGGTTTAATAAGAGAGACTGGTCAATGCTACCATCTGCTGGGGTTTAATAAGAGAGACTGGTCAATGCTACCATCTGCTGGGGTTTAATAAGAGAGACTGGTCAATGCTACCATCTGCTGGGGTTTAATAAGAGAGACTGGTCAATGCTACCATCTGCTGGGGTTTAATAAGAGAGACTGGTCAATGCTACCATCTGCTGGGGTTTAATAAGAGAGACTGGTCAATGCTACCATCTGCTGGGGTTTAATAAGAGACTGGTCAATGCTACCATCTGCTGGGGTTTAATAAGAGACTGGTCAATGCTACCATCTGCTGGGGTTTAATAAGAGAGACTGGTCAATGCTACCATCTGCTGGGGTTTAATAATAGAGACTGGTCAATGCTACCATCTGCTGGGGTTTAATAAGAGACTGGTCAATGCTGCCATCTGCTGGGGTTTAATAAGAGAGACTGGTCAATGCTACCATCTGCTGGGGTTTAATAAGAGAGACTGGTCAATGCTGCCATCTGCTGGGGTTTAATAAGAGACTGGTCAATGCTACCATCTGCTGGGGTTTAATAAAGAGACTGGTCAATGCTACCATCTGCTGGGGTTTAATAAGAGAGACTGGTCAATGCTACCATCTGCTGGGGTTTAATAAGAGACTGGTCAATGCTACAATCTGCTGGGGTTTAATAAAGAGACTGGTCAATGCTACCATCTGCTGGGGTTTAATAATAGAGACTGGTCAATGCTACCATCTGCTGGGGTTTAATAAGAGACTGGTCAATGCTACCATCTGCTGGGGTTTAATAAGACTGGTCAATGCTACCATCTGCTGGGGTTTAATAAAGAGACTGGTCAATGCTACCATCTGCTGGGGTTTAATAAGAGAGACTGGTCAATGCTACCATCTGCTGGGGTTTAATAAGAGAGACTGGTCAATGCTACCATCTGCTGGGGTTTAATAAGAGACTGGTCAATGCTACCATCTGCTGGGGTTTAATAAGAGAGACTGGTCAATGCTACCATCTGCTGGGGTTTAATAAGAGAGACTGGTCAATGCTACCATCTGCTGGGGTTTAATAAGAGAGACTGGTCAATGCTGCCATCTGCTGGGGTTTAATAAGAGAGACTGGTCAATGCTGCCATCTGCTGGGGTTTAATAAGAGACTGGTCAATGCTACCATCTGCTGGGGTATAATAAGAGAGACTGGTCAATGCTACCATCTGCTGGGGTTTAATAAGAGAGACTGGTCAATGCTACCATCTGCTGGGGTTTAATAAGAGAGACTGGTCAATGCTACCATCTGCTGGGGTTTAATAAGAGAGACTGGTCAATGCTACCATCTGCTGGGGTTTAATAAGAGAGACTGGTCAATGCTACCATCTGCTGGGGTTTAATAAGAGACTGGTCAAAGCTACCATCTGCTGGGGTTTTCCACGTGGTTACACAGTCCAGTTGGAGTGTATCTATGATTTATTTAATGACCTTGTTGGTTGTTAGCAAATCTATTGTGGAAACGACAGAGGGCAGAACAGTAGAAAACTTTGACAACCTATGTTTTATCCAAAGTAGAATAATTAACGTCTCAGTAAAAGTGATCAATAGACTCATCATTGATTATGCAGTCTGTGTCAGTACTCAGAATGTACCTTAAAGGTGATGACCTCCATGCCCAGGACAGAGGAGTAGAAGGTGCAGGTGTCTGGAACACTCTTCACGGTCAACACCAGGTGGTCCAGGTGACTCACCTGTACAGGGCCGGAGCTCTTACATCTCACCCCCAACGACACCATGGGTAACCCCCACACCCCCAACACAGCCAGGCCACAGGACTGGGGCTGTCGTTGGGACAACATGGCCAGAGACAGATGGGTGAATGTGGGTGTGCAAAATAAATCATGCATGTAAAGAAAAATATTCACATGAACGTGTAGACAGCGTCCCTACGTGGTCAAATGAAGTAGTACTATGATAAATTCAGCAAAAAACTGGGGTTAAGTGTATTCGGGTAATTACGGTAAATCGGTAGCGGTGTCGTTTCTTAAAAGTTGTAGAATTCGATATGAATTTCACATTCTAAACAAAAGTTAGTAGCTTACAATTTAATACATAAGTTGTATTGTAGACGACTACACATGCCCCTCGTTAATAAAAGTGTCTTCCAAAGACAAGGCACTATTCTGTAGCTCCGTTTTAGAACAGCTGACATTCGTTTTATTCGACAGGTCTTACCTGGCGGTAAATCCCTTGAAAACGCCCCAAGTGACAACCTAAAGTCCGGAGCGCCATCGTTCCTTTAGTAGAGTTGAAAACAAATGGATGACATTCCACCCTTCACTTCCTCCTTATTGCGTTGACCATAATACCGTAATTGCTAGAGTTTTTTGTCTACCACATAACTTTATTTAGCCTTTATTTAACCAGGGAAGTCAGTTAAGAACAAAAACTTATTTTACAACCCCGGCCAAATCCTCCCCTAACCCGTGCGACGCTGGGCTAATTTATGCGCCGCCACTATGGGACTCCCGATCATGGCCGGTTGTGATACAGCCCGAAATCGAACCAGTGTCTGTAGTTACGCCTCTTAGCACTGAGACAGTCCATTAGATCGCTGAGACACTCGTGAGCAAAGTTATGGGAATCTTGATGAACTTCCTTCACAACAGCTCTGCGCGGCAAAGCGCAAGTAGAATGAACACAGAACAATGAGACAGATATTTCACCGGATCTATATACTTGAGTCATCCGCTCGGCGTTTCTGCTCACAACCAAATATGGTGCTGAGAGGAAGCCCAGTGTCCGGCAGTGAGAGAGGAGAGACCGAGATGGATTTTGGCCGATATTCTGCTAATTTTCTCGTAGATTAAACAGTTGTGAGGAGATGACACGTGGGTACCTGCTTCTATAAACCAATGAGGAGAGGACTTTCAGCGGGATCTGCGTCAGAAATAAGAATGAGTTCTATTTTAGCCGTTGGCGTCGCAGACCCTCGTGGGCGCACGCGAGCAGTGTGGATGCAATAATTGAATAACATGGATTTCTACATTTATTTTGCGACGCTCGCGCAAGCGACGTGTCCGGTCTGGTCAGCATGGGAGTTGTGTATACTTTACCCTTTGCCAACATTTATAAAAAAAATGGTATTGTTTAGGAGTGCAGAGGCAAATTGAGTTAATGCACACGCGCATTAGGCGTTCCCTAATGGAAATATGCAAATGTTAGCTAGAACGCGCCAATAGGATCTCTAGCTCGTGCTTGGCTCTGCCCACTACAAGTAATTAGTTCCCGGGCAGTGGTCTATCTTAGTTTAGTTATAAACATCTTCAGTGGGAATGCCCTGACACGCATAGGCCATATCACTGTAAATGTCGCACGGCCAATGTAGAATGCAGATATCTGATTGACCATGCGATGCCTTTCATGCTGCGTTCAGAACCAAGTGGGAAGGTGGTATTTATCATCATATCACATGTATAAAACTGGGAAAAATCCACTTAAACGCCCCAATATATACACAGTGCCTTCAGAAAGTATTCAGACCCCTTGACTTTTTCCTCATTTTGTTCGGTTACAGCCTTATTCTAAAATACATTCAGTTGTCGTCCCCCATCTACACAATACCCCATAACGACAAAGTAAAAACAAGTTCAGAATTATATATTTTTTTACAAATATATGACATTTACCTATGTATTCAGACCCTTTACTCAGTACTTTGTTGAAGCCCTTTAAGCAGCGATCGAGTCTTCTTGGTTATGACGCTAGAAGCTTGGCACCCCTGTATTTGGGGAGTTTCTCCCATTCTTCTCTGCAGATCCTCTCAAGCTCTTGTCAGGTTGGATGGGGAGCGTTGCTGCACAGCTATTTTCAGGTCTCTCCAGAGATGTTCAATCGGGATCAAGTCCGGGGTCTGGCTGGGCCTCTCATGGACATACAGAGACAAGTCCCGAAGCCACTCCTGTGTTGTCTTGGCTGCGTGATCAGGGTCATTGTCCTGATGGAAGGTGAACCTTCACCCCAGTCTGAGGTCCGGAGCGATCTGGAGCAGGTTTTCATCAAGGATCTCTCTGTACTTTGCTCCGTTCATCTTTCCCTCGATCCTGACTAGTCTCCCAGTCCCTGCTGCTGAAAAACATCCCCACAGCATGATGCTGCCACCACCATGCTTCACCGTAGGGATGGTGCCACGTTTTTTTTTTTTTTTTTTAAAGATGTGACCCTTAATATTCAGGCCAGAGTTCAATCCTGGTTTCATCAGACCAGAGAATCTTGTTTCTCATGGTCTGAGTCTTTCGGAGCCTTTTGGCAAACTCCAAGTGGGCTGTCATGTGACTTACTGAGGAGTGGCTTCTGTCTGGCCACTCTACCATAAAGACCTGATTGGTGGAGTGCTGCAGAGAAGGTTGCCCTTCTGGAAGGTTCTCCCATCTCCACAGAGGAACTCTAGAGCTCTGTCAGAGTGACCATCGGGTTCTTGGTCACCTCCCTGACCAAGGCCCTTCTCCTCTGATTGGCCGGGCGACCAGCTCTAGGAGGTCTGGGTGGGTCCAAACTTCTTCCATTTAAGAAGGAGTTGAGGCCACTGTGTTCTTGGGGACCTTCAGGGCTGCAAAATCTTTTTGGTACGCTTCCCCAGATCTGTGTCTCGACACACTCCTGTCTCGGAGCGCTACGGACAATTCCTTCCACCTCATGGTTTGGTTTTTGCTCTGACATGCACTGTCAACTGTGGGACCTTATATAGACAGCTGTGTGCCTTTCCAAATCATGTCCAATCAATTTAATTTACCACAGGTGGACTCCAATCAAGTTGTAGAAACATCTCAAGGATGATCAATGGAAACATGATGCACCTGAGCTCAATTTCGAGTCTCATAGCAAAGGGTCTGAATACTTGTGAATAAAATGTCTAAAAACCTGTTTTTGCTTTGTCATTACGGAGTATTGTGGGGCGGCAGGGTAGCCTAGTGGTTAGAGCGTTGGACTCGTAACCGAAAGTTTGCAAGTTCAAACCCCCGAGCTGACAAGGTACAAATCTGTCATCCTGCCCCTGAACAGGCAGTTAACCCACTGTTCCTAGGCCGTCATTGAAAATAAGAATTTGATCTTAACTGACTTGCCTGGTTAAATAAAGGTAATAAATTACAGGTTATTGTGATGTCATTACGTGGGTATTGTGATGTCATTATGTAGATTGCTGAGGAAATATTTGTATTTCATCTATTTTAGAACAAGGCTGTAACGTAACAAAATGTGGAAAAAGTCAAGGGGTCTGAATACTTTCCAAATGCACTGTATTTCATGATAGAGAGGTGACCTTCGTGAACATACGAACATTAAACTACAGCCTGTTAAAATACAGAACTGGCCTGTGACCCAAACAACCTATTCCCTTTATTGTGCACTTCTTTTCACCAGAGCCCATAGGACTCCGGTCAAAAGTAAGTCACTATAGGGAGCCATTTGGGACATCGTGCAGTAGGAGGCCTTGATGAAGACAGCCAGGTTAGTAAGACAGAAAGACACAATACACTTCATTTACAACTGGTCATTATCAACAATAACAGAGCTTCAACCACCCAAAACTTTATTTGTACAGGGAGGAGGTAATGACGGCAACCGTGAGAACACATGGAACCTATAGAACGTGATGTCATCGTGTCATGGAACACTCCCTCCCTCTGTGTGAACAGCCAACATACAGCATTCTACAGGCCCACCGCTCAACAAGAGAGAGCGCTATATCAGAATGTACACAAAGAACCAAGCTCAAGAAAATAAAAAGATGAACACATTTTTAAAAGGGAACAAGTCTTCATTTTAACTGTGAATATTCAGTCTACAATATTTTAGAAATAATAATATACAAGTTTAGAATATTACACTTGTTCAGTTTTCCCATTCTGTAGTTATTGCACTGGTGTTCCAGATATGAAGATGTCTCTTGGTGGTAGAAGTTCTAGGCCAAAACACAGAACAGAGGCAGCAGCCTGGCCGGGGTCTGACCTGGCCGGGGTCTAACCTGGCCTGAGTCTAACCTGGCAAGGGTCTGACCTGGCCGGGGTCTAACCTGGCCTGAGTCTAACCTGGCCTGAGTCTAACCTGGCCGGGGTCTGACCTGGCCGGGGTTCAACCTGGCCTGGCCGGGGTTTAACCTGGCCTGAGTCTGACCTGGCCGGGGTTCAACCTGGCCTGAGTCTAACCTGGCCGGGTCTAACCTGGCCTGAGTCTAACCTGGCCTGAGTCTAACCTGGCCAGGGCCTGGCTTTAACCTGGCCTGAGTCTAACCTGGCCGGGGTCGGACCTGGCCGGGGTCGGACCTGGCCTGGCTTTAACCTGGCCTGAGTCTAACCTGGCCGGGGTCTAACCTGGCCTGAGTCTAACCTGGCCGGGGTCTAACCTGGCCTGAGTCTAACCTGGCCGGGGTCTGACCTGGCCGGGGTCTGACCTGGCCGGGGTCTAACCTGGCCGGGGTCTGACATGGCCTGGCTTTAACCTGGCCTGAGTCTAAACTGGCCGGGGTCTGACCTGGCCGGGGTCTGACATGGCCTGGCTTTAACCTGGCCTGAGTCTAACCTGGCCGGGCTTCAGCCTGGCCTGGCCGGGGTTCAACCTGGCCGGGGTTCAACCTGGCCTGGCCGGGGTTCAACCTGGCCTGGCCGGGGTCCGACATGGCCTGGCCGGGGTCTGACATGGCCTGGCTTTAACCTGGCCTGAGTCTAACCTGGCCGGGGTTTAACCTGGCCTGGCCGGGGTTTAACCTGGCCTGGGTTAGACATGGGGCTTAAACCTGGCCCGGCAGGGGTCTAAATCCAGATCCTTCATGCAACACCACATGGAACCCATAAATGTGATTCCCAAACGGCACTATCCCCGATATAGAGCAGTACTTCTGACTAGAGTCCTAAGGGAAGTGCACTATATAGAGATAGGGTGGTGAAGACGGAGCCATAATGCAGCCGTTTGTTCACTTCCTGGTCATATGGTAGCAGAACCAACAGGTTGTCATAGTGACAGGGTTAGGATCATAAGGAGCTTGTCATTATCATTCAGGGGCCGTATCCATAAAGTGTCCCAGAGTAGGAGTGATGATCTAGGATCAGTTGGCCCTTTTAGGTCATAATGAATAAGATTATATGGACTGATCCTAGACCCCCACTGACGGACTGATCCTAGACCCCCACTGACGGACTGATCCTAGACCCCCACTGACGGACTGATCCTAGATCCCCACTGACGGACTGATCCTAGATCCCCACTGACAGACTGATCCTAGATCCCCACTGACGGAGACCCCCACTGACGGACTGATCCTAGATCCCCACTGACGGACTGATCCTAGACCCCCACTGACGGACTGATCCTGAGACCCCCACTGACGGACTGATCCTAGACCCCCACTGACGGACTGATCCTAGACCCCCACTGACGGACTGATCCTAGACCCCCACTGACGGACTGATCATAGACCCCCACTGACGGACTGATCCTAGACCCCCACTGACAGACTGATCCTAGACCCCCACTGACAGACTGATCATAGACCCCCACTGACGGACTGATCCTAGACCCCCACTGACAGACTGATCCTAGACCCCCACTGACGGACTGATCCTAGATCCCCACTGACAGACTGATCCTGATCCTAGACCCCCACTGACGGACTGATCCGGACTGATCCTAGACCCCCACTGACGGACTGATCCTGACGGAGATCCCCACTGACGGACTGATCCTAGATCCCCACTGACGGACTGATCCTAGACCCCCACTGACGGACTGATCCTAGATCCCCACTGACGGACTGATCCTAGATCCCCACTGACGGACTGATCCTAGATCCCCACTGACAGACTGATCCTAGATCCCCACTGACGGACTGATCCTAGACCCCCCACTGACGGACTGATCCTAGACCCCCACTGATACTGTGATATGCTTTGTGTACACAGGCCAGGTCATGATGAAACACTGTCAGAGAATGCTTCATGTGATGGGCCAGAGTTAGACTACATACTAGCATCAGTTAACAGATACCTACATCCCATCTCAACGACAGTTCAACACAATTCATAATCAATAATCAGTACTATTGATTCCGATGTCCTGAATATGATGCAACACGAGTCCAAATCAACTGATAGAATTCCCAACGGAATCCAAGTCCGTCACATCTCGTTCTCCCCATTAACGCCTGTACAACATTCTACAGTTTTAACTTAAAAACTAATTCAGCAAAGCTTTGACACACTGACAGTCTGTGAGCCGTTCCAGAGTATTGATAAATGCAGTCTTTCAGGTGGAGAGCAGGGTCAGGTGGGGACAGTGGAGTCCCTTTTGGGGTAAGACAGGTAGGGGAGAGTGGGGTCTGTTAGCCAACAGGGGACAGTTGCATCTCTTTCTCACGTCTCTTCCTACAGAGTCTATGAGGACATCACCTTCCTTCCTGTCAGTCTCTCTGTCTTGTCTGTCAGTCCACACACCAGCATGTCAGTTGGATAAAAGTCAGTGATGGCTTAAGAATGAAAACATGAACAACGTAAGTGGTCTGACTAGGAGAAAGGCCTGCAGAACTGACACGGTGTTAATATACTGTCTGCCTGGAGCACCGCTGACCCCTGACCTCCAGCTCTCCAGGTTAGACCACACTCTCCCGGTTAGCAGACACCAACACGGCCCTGCGGCAGATAGGACAGGTGGAGTTCTCAGACAGCCAGCGGTCGATACAGTGAACATGGTACTCATGAGAACAGGGCAACTTCCTCAACTTGTTCCCCTCAGCATACTCTGTGATACACACACTGCAGGTCTTCAGAGCATCACTCTCCCCAAAGTTCCTGGTGGAGAGGTTGTCGATCTGCTCCTTGGTGAGTCCTCTGGGCTGTTCCTCATCCTCATCATTCAGGAGGAAGAAGTGAGCAAGGCGGAGGAAGGGTAGTGACCCCGGTTCCTCCAGACTGATGGGGGCACGGGGCCGAGCTCGCCCCTCCCTGGGGGTGCCCCCCACCCCTAAACCTATTCCTGGGGACAGACCTAGACCCATCCCGTCCTCCCCCTCCCTCTCCTCTGTCCTTGCCTCCCCGGCTCCTCCAATACTATGCCCGCTCACTGAGACAGGAGGCTCCACCCCCTCCGCCATGCTGGCTACTCCCCCGTCGGGAGTGTTGAGCGCCTCGGCCAGGTCGGCAGCGCCAGTGGGGTTACCACCGCCACGGTTTGAGTCCGAGGAGTCAGAGTCTGAGTCCATGAAGTAGCTGAGCTCTCCGAAGCCGGTCATGATCTGTCGTATCATGGTCTGCAGAGCCATGGAGGTGGCCTCTCCCAACCCTGCATCACTGATCCTCCTGATGGGGATCCTGATGGTGCTGACGTACGTCCTCACACCCGCACGCTCGGACCTGGAGAAGGTCCTGCGGAACCCGCCCCTCTCACTCTCGTACAGGAAGGTGTTGTTGGAGTTCTGGGAGCGTGAGCGGGTTCTGTTAGCAATGCTGTCCCTCTGGCGGTACTCACCTGGACGAACACGACGCACCTGCAGGTCCAGCATGATGGTGGGGGGACGTCGTCCTGCTGCTCCCTCCCCGCCCGCGGCCTCTCCCTCCTGGGGTGGGGTGGTACCAGGCTCTGGGACGTTCCCAGACCCCGTGTCAGACCCTGTTCCGGCTGACTGGGCCTCGTACTCTGCGGTGCTCTGCCGGGACAGAACATGCTGTCGAGTCCGTGAGCTTCCCTCTGCGGGGGCCTGGGGGGCGGGGCTGGTGGGGACGTGGCGGGGGAGTCGGTCCAGGGTGAGGGGGGAACGACTTCGTGTGGTGCGAGCCCTGGTCCGGCGCTGCTCAGGGCTACGGCTGCGGGCTCGTCTCTGGCCCCGTCGCGGAGGCTCCTCAGGGGGCGGGCTAGGAGGGGCAGGGGCGGCTGGAGGGGCCTGCACCAGGGGACTGGCTGGTCTGGAGACAGGAGGGGTGGTGGTGACAGGGCTGGGCAGCTGTGGGACTACCTCTACTACTAACTCTGGGACCATCTCTGCTTCTAGTTCTGCCTCTGGATCAGCTTCTACTTCAGCCTCTGGCTCAGCTTCTGCTTCTGCTTCTACTTCAGCCTCTGGCTCAGCTTCTACTTCAGCCTCTGGCTCAGCTTCTACTTCAGCCTCTGGCTCAGCTTCTACTTCAGCCTCTGGCTCAGCTTCTACTTCAGCCTCTGGCTCAGCTTCTACTTCAGCCTCTGGCTCAGCTTCTACTTCAGCCTCTAGCTCAGCTTCTACTTCAGCCTCTAGCTCAGCTTCTACTTCAGCCTCTAGCTCAGCTTCTACTTCAGCCTCTAGCTCAGCTTCTACTTCAGCCTCTAGCTCAGCTTCTACTTCAGCCTCTGCTTCTACTTCAGCCACTGGCTCAGCTTCTACGTCAGCCACTGGCTCAGCTTCTACGTCAGCCACTGGCTCAGCTTCTACGTCAGCCACTGGCTCAGCTTCTACATCAGCCACTGGCTCAGCTTCTACGTCAGCCACTGGCTCAGCTTCTATGTCAGCCACTGGCTCAGCTTCTACGTCAGCCACTGGCTCAGCTTCTACATCAGCCACTGGCTCCATCTCCGCTTCTGGTTCCACTATGACAGCCATCTCCTCCACAACTGGTTCCTCCAGCACCTCTCCTGTCTCCATGGGCACCTCCGCCTCCGGCTGGACCTCCACCCCATTGCCAGGTGCTCTAGTTGGGGCCTCCTCCTGCGCCTCGGCCTCCCCCTCGGCGCGGGCCTGCTGCTCGGCCAGGTTACGGTTAACGTTGATCTCCAGACTGAACCGGAAGTCTCCGCTGTTTGGGTTGGTCCGGCTCACCGCCCGCCATGACTGGTTGCCTCGGTGACCACTGCGGGTGGTGTTGCCTGTCCGCCTGACGGTGTTCAGCCAATCCAAGAGGGTGTCGCCGTTAGACGGGTCCTCTGGACCTTCTGCCAGTTCTAATGGAAGACAGAACATATCAACATTCTAATGGAAGACAGAACATATCAACATTCTAATGGAAGACAGAACATATCAACATTCTAATGGAAGACAGAACATATCAACATTCTAATGGAAGACAGAACATATCAACATTCTAATGGAAGACAGAACATATCAACATTCTAATGGAAGACAGAACATATCAACATTCTAATGGAAGACAGAACATATCAACATTCTAATGGAAGACAGAACATATCAACATTCTAATGGAAGACAGAACATATCAACATTCTAATGGAAGACAGAACATATCAACATTCTAATGGTTTGCAGTGACGGTCATAATGTCACCATTAAGGACTCCATCTTTAAAAGTTGATGAACTTTTAATTTCTGCTTGAAAGACACAATGAAAAGTACAGAGGAGCCTTACCTCCTGTAGCTTCTCCAGTCTCACTGGTGTTGATGCTAGGCTGCTGCTGCTCTGGTCCATCCTTAATCTGCTGCAGCCGACTCAACAACTCCTCTGCTGTGATCTCACCTAGGAGGGATGAAACTACAAGTCAGTACACCGACACTGGCTCTAACTGCCTTCATTTACGACTGGAAATACACTAGTATTTGCCCATAAAGCTGTAGTTTGTCTCCTGGTTACACAGCAACAGGCCAGTACTGAGAACCACCAGACTTACCAGGACAGGCCCTGTCCTCTCACTGCTCTCCCCAGGAAAGGTGTTCCACTAGTGGATGCTCCAAACATACTGCCCACCCCACTGACCTGGATGTGGCATGATAAGGAAAACTCAAACCTGAGACAACAACCTTCGATAGCCAATCTAAAAAATGTAATTCAACCCAGTCTGCAGTAGAGAAATAAAGCCCTAAATCAAAAAGAACACAAAGACATTAACTTTTTAAATGAGATAGAAAACTCATGTCTACAATGCTCTGTTAACCCCCATATGTATTACAGTTACCTGGGGTTCACAGCAGGTTGGTGTCTAATGAGGTGTGTTAGTGGTTTATAACAGGTGAATTAAAGGAGACTCAGTTACCTGGGGTTCACAGCAGGTTGTTGTCTAATGAGGTGTGTTAGTGGTTTATAACAGGTGAATTAAAGGAGACTCAGTTACCTGGGGTTCACAGCAGGTTGTTGTCTAATGAGGTGTGTTAGTGGTTTATAACAGGTGAATTAAAGGAGACTCAGTTACCTGGGGTTCACAGCAGGTTGTTGTCTAATGAGGTGTGTTAGTGGTTTATAACAGGTGAATTAAAGGAGACTCAGTTACCTGGGGTTCACAGCAGGTTGTTGTCTAATGAGGTGTGTTAGTGGTTTATAACAGGTGAATTAAAGGAGACTCAGTTACCTGGGGTTCAGGTTGGTGTCAGTGGCAGGTTTGTCGTCTAATGAGGTGTGTTAGTGGTTTATAACAGGTGAATTAAAGGAGACTCAGTTACCTGGGGTTCACAGCAGGTTGTTGTCTAATGAGGTGTGTTAGTGGTTTATAACAGGTGAATTAAAGGAGACTCAGTTACCTGGGGTTCACAGCAGGTTGTTGTCTAATGAGGTGTGTTAGTGGTTTATAACAGGTGAATTAAAGGAGACTCAGTTACCTGGGGTACCTAGCAGGTTGTTGTCTCTCATCAGCCGGTAGTCTGCCTCACTCAGGTTGTTGACAAACTGGTAGAAGGCCTCCTCCCGGTCTAGCCGGTCCCGTTGCCGCCTGCGCTGGGCCTCTGGTTGGTCACTGGCGCCTGGCTCAGAACTGTCGGAGCCCTCCATCGGGTGTCGAAGGGAGAGAAGTTGGAGATAAACGCTGTCTATCGCTGAGTCACCACGATCCAGCTGCTAGGGATAATCAATCAAATGGATCAATCAAAATGTATTTTTACATCAGCAGTTGTCAAAATGGGCCTTTACAGTAGCCTGACCTAGAACTCAATGAGCAAGCCAGGTAGAGCCAGGAAAAAGTCCCTAGAAGGAAGAAACCTCGAGAGGAAGCAGGCTGAGAGAAGTAGGCCATCGCCATCCTCTACTGGCTGTACCGGGTCGACAATAGAAATGCCTAGCTGCATCTTCGACACACTGACACAGTCAGCAGGTGGGGAAGACCACAGACAGGTGATCTGATTTATGACATGCAGCACATTAATAAAACACACATATTTTGATGTTATTGACCAGGACTAAATGACATCAACAAATAGCAGAAAGCAGGTTAACTAGCCAGCGTATTAGCTACTAAGTTAGCTAGCGTTCAATAAACTACAGTTATTAATAAGGACGTTAACGATATCAAGGGAAATCTTTCCTGGCTTGGTGGGCATCGTTTACTCTGATGCAACAATGTATCCTCCTTTAAAAAGCATCATCCTAACGGAGTCCCGTGTTTTAATAATAATAATAATAATAATAATAATAATAATAATCAGCAGCAACCAGTCAGACCAAAGTCGACAAAAACAAAATGGAATCTGGGGATCTAACCATTAGCATGCTAGCTAACACCCATCTGGCTTGAAATGGCATCTGAAAGATGGAGAAAACAGCTCGTGTTAACTCAGCCAGCTAACGATATACTAACAACATTATTATTTGATGATTTCAAGTTGTCTAGTTAAGCCGTTCGTCTGGCCAACAGACCATTTAATAACATTGGCTAACAGGCCAAGGAGAAAAACGTTTAAACTTGCAGTCATCAGCTCTTCGGATGCCTTTTGTGTAAAAGGTTAAATATAGACATCCACTTACACACAAAATTACATGATTAAGTCGTTATTCTATACACGAAACGTTATTAGCGACGTTGTTTTTGCTGTTCATAACTGGCTAGCCAACTATTAAGTACATGAATGAATACCTGGAAACAATGTTAACTGACATATTGTCACCAACACGAAACGAAGCCAGTAAATCAACGCTCATCTAACCTACCTATCTATGTGATGAAGCTAGTCAGTTAGCTAGTCAGTTAGCTAGTCAGTTAGCTATGTGATGAAGCTAGTCAGTTAGCTAGGTGATGAAGCTAGTCAGTTAGCTAGGTGATGAAGCTAGTCAGTTAGCTAGGTGATGAAGCTAGTCAGTTAGCTAGGTGATGAAGCTAGTCAGTTAGCTAGGTGATGAAGCTAGTCAGTTAGCTAGGTGATGAAGCTAGTCAGTTAGCTAGGTGATGAAGCTAGGCAGTTAGCTAGGTGATGAAGCTAGGCAGTTAGCTAGGTGATGAAGCTAGGCAGTTAGCTAGGTGATGAAGCTAGGCAGTTAGCTAGGTGATGAAGCTAGGCAGTTAGCTAGGTGATGAAGCTAGGCAGTTAGCTAGGTGATGAAGCTAGTCAGTTAGCTAGGTGATGAAGCTAGGCAGTTAGCTAGGTGATGAAGCTAGGCAGTTAGCTAGGTGATGAAGCTAGTCAGTTAGCTAGGTGATGAAGCTAGGCAGTTAGCTAGGTGATGAAGCTAGGCAGTTAGCTAGGCAGTTAGCTAGGTGATGAAGCTAGGCAGTTAGCTAGGTGATGAAGCTAGGCAGTTAGCTAGGTGATGAAGCTAGTCAGTTAGCTAGGTGATGAAGCTAGTCAGTTAGCTAGGTGATGAAGCTAGGCAGTTAGCTAGGTGATGAAGCTAGGCAGTTAGCTAGGTGATGAAGCTAGTCAGTTAGCTAGTCAGTTAGCTAGGTGATGAAGCTAGGCAGTTAGCTAGGTGATGAAGCTAGTCAGTTAGCTAGGTAACGAAGCTAGTCAGTTAGCTAGGTGATGAAGCTAGTCAGTTAGCTAGGCGATGAGCTAGTCAGTTAGCTAGTCAGTTAGCTAGGCAGTTAGCTAGGTGATGAAGCTAGGCAGTTAGCTAGGTGATGAAGCTAGTCAGTTAGCTAGTCAGTTAGCTAGTCAGTTAGCTAGGTAACGAAGCTAGTCAGTTAGCTAGGTGATGAAGCTAGTCAGTTAGCTAGGTGATGAAGCTAGTCAGTTAGCTAGGTGATGAAGCTAGTCAGTTAGCTAGGTGATGAAGCTAGTCAGTTAGCTAGGTGATGAAGCTAGTCAGTTAGCTAGGTGATGAAGCTAGTCAGTTAGCTAGGTGATGAAGCTAGTCAGTTAGCTAGGTGATGAAGCTAGTCAGTTAGCTAGGTGATGAAGCTAGTCAGTTAGCTAGGTGATGAAGCTAGTCAGTTAGCTAGGTGATGAAGCTAGTCAGTTAGCCAACACCTTCCCGAAGTTAATTAAGAGTTTTAGCTGCTTGCTAAAGCGCCAGCTAGCTAACAGGTTAGCACAATTTAACAGCCCACTTTATATCTAGTTAACAACATTTAAATATGTCATACATTCACAGTACCTGTCTTGTATTTGTGTCGTTATTCGTTATCTTGGACTTTGGTCGTTTTATTCTAACAAATCCGCTTGAATAGTTGGGTACGGTCTTAGGATTCCATTTTCTCCATCATTGTACAGAGATCTTCCGGAAACTGGGGGAGCATGAAACGGAAGTTTGTTTTTGGACCGTACTTTGACTGCGGTGCCATGCTGTGGTGAGAGGTGAAATTGTCAAAAAGCAGATCAATTATTGCATGCAACATTAAAGGTGTAATAATACATGTAAAATCAATATGACCAATGTAGCTACTACTACTACAATTAGTCTGGGTGGCCGTTTGATTAGATGTTCAGGAGTCTTATGGCTTGGGGGGTAGAAGCTGTTTTAGAGGCCTCTTGGTCCTAGACTTGGCGCTCCGGTACTGTCGTGCGGTAGCAGAGAGAACCGTTTATGACTGGGGTGGCTGGGTTGGTTATGTAGGCTTCTTCCAACCCATCGCTTTCTACTACATATAAGAATGCGATTAAATTATATTATAACGTAAAAAATCTAAGTCTATGACAATTACAGTCATTACAATAAATGTTATACCCCTTGATCTTCAAAAATAGGCCTTGGAAGTATGGATGTATAGATTAGCTAAGTTGTTTTACCTTATTAGCCAGCCCTACTGTGTTGTTTATGATTTTATTATCATGGAGGACTGATGTGGCTCATTGATTTGAGGTGAAAAATAAATGCTGCGCTCGTGGAATGGCTTTGAGCTCTACTGAAAAGTGCTATTTACATGTGAAAAATGAATGTCATATTCTGCATTTGCTACATGCCTATTGTTTACCTTTTAGTTGGTGGCACTTTGATATCTTGATAATATACAGCTGTTTAAAGTGCAAATCTACAGATGAAACAATAACAAAACGGACTCCCCGCCTCTGTTTTGGTAAAACACTGAGGGAGGCCTGGTGAAGTGTAACCACTCTCAGATGAATAGACAGAGCAGTGGATGTAAGGACTGTTTTGGTAAAACGCTGAGGGAGGCCTGGTGAAGTGTAACCACTCTCAGATGAATAGACAGAGCTGTGGATGTAAGGACTGTTTTGGTAAAACGCTGAGGGAGGCCTGGTGAAGTGTAACCACTCTCAAATGAATAGACAGAGCTGTGGATGTAAGGACTGTTTTGGTAAAACCTGAGGGAGGCCTGGTGAAGTGTAACCACTCTCAGATGAATAGACAGAGCTGTGGATGTAAGGACTGTTTTGGTAAAACACTTTTGTAACCACTCTCAGATGAAAACAGAGCTGATGGGAGGCCTGGTGAAGTGTAACCACTCTCAGATGAATAGACAGAGCTGTGGATGTAAGGACTGTTTTGGTAAAACGCTGAGGGAGGCCTGGTGAAGTGTAACCACTCTCAGATGAATAGACAGAGCTGTGGATGTAAGGACTGTTTTGGTAAAACGCTGAGGAGGCCTGGTGAAGTGTAACCACTCTCAGATGAATAGACAGAGCTGTGGATGTAAGGACTGTTTTGGTAAAACGCTGAGGAGGCCTGGTGAAGTGTAACCACTCTCAGATGAATAGACAGAGCTGTGGATGTGAAAGACGCTGAGGACTGTGTTTCAGATGAATAGACAGAGCAGTGGATGTAAGGACTGTTTTGTAAAACGCTGAGGGAGGCCTGGTGAAGTGTAACCACTCTCAGATGAATAGACAGAGCTGTGGATGTAAGGACTGTTTTGGTAAAACGCTGAGGGAGGCCTGGTGAAGTGTAACCACTCTCAAATGAATAGACAGAGCTGTGGATGTAAGGACTGTTTTGGTAAAACGTTGAGGGAGGCCTCTGAACATTCGAGACGTGTAAGTCCACTTGTCATTCCAATCTCCTTGCATTAGCGTAGCCTCTTCTGTAGCCTGTCAACTATGTGTCTGTCTATCCCTGTTCTCTCCTCTCTGCACAGACCATACAAACGCTCCACACCGCGTGGCCGCGGCCAGTAGCCTCTGGAACTGCCGATCTGCGTCCCTCGACTTCTTGGCACTGAGGGAAACATGGATCACCACAGACAACACTGCTACTCCTACTGCTCTCTCTTCGTCCGCCCACGTGTTCTCGCACACCCCGAGAGCTTCTGGTCAGCGGGGTGGTGGCACCGGGATCCTCATCTCTCCCAAGTGGTCATTCTCTCTGTCTCCCCTTACCCATCTGTCTATCGCCTCCTTTGAATTCCATGCTGTCACAGTTACCTGCCCTTTCAAGCTTAACATCCTTATCATTTATCGCCCTCCAGGTTCCCTCGGAGAGTTCATCAATGAGCTTGATGCCTTGATAAGCTCCTTTCCTGAGGACGGCTCACCTCTCACAGTTCTGGGCGACTTTAACCTCCCCACGTCTACCTTTGACTCATTCCTCTCTGCCTCCTTCTTTCCACTCCTCTCCTCTTTTGACCTCACCCTCTCACCTTCCCCCCCTACTCACAAGGCAGGCAATACGCTCGACCTCATCTTTACTAGATGTGTTCTTCCACTAACCTCATTGCAACTCCCCTCCAAGTCTCCGACCACTACCTTGTATCCTTTTCCCTCTCGCTCTCATCCAACACTTCCCACACTGCCCCTACTCGGATGGTATCGCGCCGTCCCAACCTTCGCTCTCTCTCCCCCGCTACTCTCTCCTCTTCCATCCTATCATCTCTTCCCTCTGCTCAAACCTTCTCCAACCTATCTCCTGATTCTGCCTCCTCAACCCTCCTCTCCTCCCTTTCTGCATCCTTTGACTCTCTATGTCCCCTATCCTCCAGGCCGGCTCGGTCCTCCCCTCCCGCTCCGTGGCTCAACGACTCATTGCGAGCTCACAGAACAGGGCTCCGGGCAGCCGAGCGGAAATGGAGGAAAACTCGCCTCCCTGCGGACCTGGCATCCTTTCACTCCCTCCTCTCTACATTAACTGAACAAGCAGTTAACCCATCATTGAAAATAAGATTTTTTTCATAACTGACTTGCCTAAAGGTAAAATAAAAAATAAATCCTTTCCTCTAAGCGTTTATTCAAGTTGGATAATATTTGGATGCTGACAGCAGTCGCGCCATTGGAAGACAGTAGCCTATGAAAGCCTATTCTTGCCCTTTTCCCGCGATCCATTAAACACATTTGGTGTGTCATCATAGTGGAAGAAACTTAATCTCGCGCCTTTTTTCAATGCTGATTTGAATGTCAATCAGAAAACAGAGTAGTGTCTCGGATTTTATTTTCTAAATTTGAAAGTAATCCTCGAAGTAATCATCTAGTTTTTCAAAAGTTACCGTTTTTTGGTAATCCATTACTCCCCAACCTTGAATATGAACCATCCAATTGGCCAGCTTTCCTCCGGAAAGGCAGAGTGATTCACTCTGGGGGCTGATAGCTCTTCTACGTGGCAGTCCTGGCGAGCTGCTCTCCACCGTGAAGCACCGTGAAGCATCAATCAACCATTAGAGAGTGATTACGGTAATAAAATGACCGTGGCTGTATCCCAAATGGCAACTTATTCCCTATAATAGTGCACTACGTTTGACCAGGGCCCGATAGCGCTCTTATCAAAAGTAGGGCACAATGTAGGGAATAGGGTGCCATATGGAGCATAGATCCTCGCTTCAGAACATCTGGAGTGGCTGGAGGATCCTCATGCTCTTTCTCTCCCATCGGATACCACTTCTTGAGTATCACTTAAACACAGCCAACACTATCCTTAGGTCAAGTGGCTCTACTTGTACAGTTTACACCGATTACAATGAAGCACTACAATATTTTTACTTTATTTGACTAGGCAAGTCAGTTAAGAACAAATTCTTATTTTACAATGACGGCCTACCCCGGCCAAACCCTCCCCTACCCCGGCCAAATCCTCCCCTAACCCGGACAACGCTGGGCCAATTGTGGGACGCCCTATATGCTTTGAGGTAAGGATCAAATCAAATCAAATCAAATGTATTTATATAGCCCTTCGTACATCAGCTGATATCTCAAAGTGCTGTACAGAAACCCAGCCTAAAACCCCAAACAGCAAGTAATGCAGGTGTAGAAGCACGGTGGCTAGGAAAAACAAGCAAGAACAAAACCTAGGAAGAAACCTAGAGAGGAACCAGGCTATGTGGGGTGGCCAGTCCTCTTCTGGCTGTGCCGGGTGGAGATTATAAACCTAGAGAGGAACCAGGCTATGAGGGGTGGCCAGTCCTCTTCTGGCTGTGCCGGGTGGAGATTATAACAGAACATGGCCAAGATGTTCAAATGTTCATAAATGACCAGCAAGGTCAAATAATAACAAGGCAGAACAGTTGAAACTGGAGCAGCAGAGGTGTAGTCTACGGCGATACGGATATCACTTATTACTGATATCTAGAACATTGGTGTGAATCACACTGCTGCTCTCTCATTTAGTCATCTGCTCGGTTGTTGTTGATGGCTGTCCACAAATCTAAATGTGTATTTGAACCCGATGATTGAATTCAACTAGTATGAATGTACCTGTAACTGATCTGGTGTGATGATGTGATGGCATACTAATTTATACTAACTAAAGATCAATGTTGTTAGACACCAACCCCCGTCACTGAGTCTACCATTCTGCTCCCCTGTCTGCTATGGAACAACCCCCGTCACTGAGTCTACCTGTCTGCTATGGAACAACCCCCGTCACTGAGTCTACCTGTCTGCTATGGAACAACCCCCGTCACTGAGTCTACCTGTCTGCTATGGAACAACCCCGTCACTGAGTCTGCTATGGAACTGTCTGTCTATGCTATGGAACAACCCCGTCACTGAGTCTACCTGTCTGCTATGGAACAACCCCCGTCACTGAGTCTACCTGTCTGCTATGGAACAACCCCCGTCACTGAGTCTACCTGTCTGCTATGGAACAACCCCCGTCACTGAGTCTACCTGTCTGCTATGGAACAACCCCCGTCACTGAGTCTACCTGTCTGCTATGGAACAACCCCCGTCACTGAGTCTACCTGTCTGCTATGGAACAACCCCCGTCACTGAGTCTACCTGTCTGCTATGGAACAACCCCTGTCACTGAGTCTACCTGTCTGCTATGGAACAACCCCCGTCACTGAGTCTACCAGTCTGCTATGGAACAACCCCCGTCACTGAGTCTACCTGTCTGCTATGGAACAACCCCCGTCACTGAGTCTACCTGTCTGCTATGGAACAGAAACAATATGAGAGAAGAAATGTTGTTTATGTTTTGGCCTCGATGTCTCCAACTGAACAGGAAACCAGGAAGAGATGTTGCAGTCAATCAGTAGAGCAACGTCAGCAGTAGAGCAACGTCCACAGTAGAGCAACGTCAGCAGTAGAGCAACGTCAGCAGTAGAGCAACGTCAGCAGTAGAGCAACGTCAGCAGTAGAGCAACGTCAGCCAGCTAGCAGCAGGACCACAGTAGAGCAACGTCAGCAGTAGAGCAACGTCAGCAGTAGAGCAACGTCAGCAGTAGAGCAACGTCAGCAGTAGAGCAACGTCAGCCAGCTAGCAGCAGGACCAGCAGTAGAGCAACGTCAGCAGTAGAGCAACGTCAGCAGTAGAGCAACGTCAGCAGTAGAGCAACGTCAGCAGTAGAGCAACATCAGCAGTAGAGCAACGTCTGCAGTAGAGCAACGTCAGCAGTAGAGCAACATCAGCAGTAGAGCAACGTCAGCAGTAGAGCAACGTCTGCAGTAGAGCAACGTCAGCAGTAGAGCAACATCAGCAGTAGAGCAACGTCAGCAGTAGAGCAACGGCAGCAGTAGAGCAACGTCAGCAGTAGAGCAACGTCAGCAGTAGAGCAACGTCAGCAGTAGAGCAACGGCAGCCAGCTAGCAGCAGGACCACAGTAGAGCAACGTCAGCAGTAGAGCAACGTCAGCAGTAGAGCAACATCAGCAGTAGAGCAACGTCAGCAGTAGAGCAACGTCAGCCAGCTAGCAGCAGGACCACAGTAGAGCAACGTCAGCAGTAGAGCAACGGCAGCCAGCTAGCAGCAGGACCACAGTAGAGCAACGTCTGCCAGCTAGCAGCAGGACCACAGTAGAGCAACGTCTGCCAGCTAGCAGCAGGACAACAGTAGAGCAACGTCTGCCAGCTAGCAGCAGGACCACAGTAGAGCAACGTCAGCAGTAGAGCAACGTCTGCCAGCTAGCAGCAGGACCAGCAGTAGAGCAACGTCTGCCAGCTAGCAGCAGGACCAGCAGTAGAGCAACGTCAGCAGTAGAGCAACGTCTGCCAGCTAGCAGCAGGACCACAGTAGAGCAACGTCAGCAGTAGAGCAACGTCAGCCAGCAACCAGCAGGACCACAGTAGAGCAACGTCAGCCAGCTAGCAGCAGGACCAGCAGTAGAGCAACGTCAGCCAGCTAGCAGCAGGACCAGCAGTAGAGCAACGTCAGCAGTAGAGCAACGACAGCCAGCTAGCAGCAGGACCACAGTAGAGCAACGTCAGCCAGCTAGCAGCAGGACCACAGTAGAGCAACGTCAGCCAGCTCGCAGCAGGACCACAGTAGAGCAACGTCTGCCAGCTAGCAGCAGGACCAGCAGTAGAGCAACGTCAGCCAGCTAGCAGCAGGACCAGCAGTAGAGCAACGTCAGCCAGCTAGCAGCAGGACCAGCAGTAGAGCAACGTCAGCAGTAGAGCAACGACAGCCAGCTAGCAGCAGGACCACAGTAGAGCAACATAAGCCAGCTAGCAGCAGGACCACAGTAGAGCAACGTCAGCCAGCTAGCAGCAGGACCACAGTAGAGCAACGTCTGCCAGCTAGCAGCAGGACCAGCAGTAGAGCAACGTCAGCAGTAGAGCAACGTCTGCCAGCTAGCAGCAGGACAACAGTAGAGCAACGTCAGCAGTAGAGCAACGACAGCCAGCTAGCAGCAGGACTACAGTAGAGCAACGTCAGCCAGCTAGCAGCAGGACCAGCAGTAGAGCAACGTCTGCCAGCTAGCAGCAGGACCAGCAGTAGAGCAACGTCTGCCAGCTAGCAGCAGGACCAGCAGTAGAGCAACGTCAGCAGTAGAGCAACGTCTGCCAGCTAGCAGCAGGACCACAGTAGAGCAACGTCAGCAGTAGAGCAACGTCAGCCAGCTAGCAGCAGGACCACAGTAGAGCAACGTCAGCCAGCTAGCAGCAGGACCAGCAGTAGAGCAACGTCAGCCAGCTAGCAGCAGGACCAGCAGTAGAGCAACGTCAGCAGTAGAGCAACGACAGCCAGCTAGCAGCAGGACAAGAGTAGAGCAACGTCAGCCAGCTAGCAGCAGGACCACAGTAGAGCAATGTCTGCCAGCTAGCAGCAGGACCAGCAGTAGAGCAACGTCAGCCAGCTAGCAGCAGGACCACAGTAGAGCAACGTCTGCCAGCTAGCAGCAGGACCAGCAGTAGAGCAACGTCAGCCAGCTAGCAGCAGGACCAGCAGTAGAGCAACGTCAGCCAGCTAGCAGCAGGACCACAGTAGAGCAACGTCAGCCAGCTAGCAGCAGGACCACAGTAGAGCAACGTCAGCCAGCTAGCAGCAGGACAACAGTAGAGCAACGTCAGCCAGCTAGCAGCAGGACCACAGTAGAGCAACGTCTGCCAGCTAGCAGCAGGACCAGCAGCAGTAGAGCAACGTCAGCCAGCTAGCAGCAGGACCAGCAGTAGAGCAACGTCAGCAGTAGAGCAACGACAGCCAGCTAGCAGCAGGACCACAGTAGAGCAACATCAGCCAGCTAGCAGCAGGACCACAGTAGAGCAACGTCAGCCAGCTAGCAGCAGGACAACAGTAGAGCAACGTCTGCCAGCTAGCAGCAGGACCAGCAGTAGAGCAACGTCAGCAGTAGAGCAACGTCTGCCAGCTAGCAGCAGGACAACAGTAGAGCAACGTCAGCAGTAGAGCAACGACAGCCAGCTAGCAGCAGGACCACAGTAGAGCAACGTCAGCCAGCTAGCAGCAGGACCAGCAGTAGAGCAACGTCAGCCAGCTAGCAGCAGGACCAGCAGTAGAGCAACGTCAGCAGTAGAGCAACGACAGCCAGCTAGCAGCAGGACCACAGTAGAGCAACGTCAGCCAGCTAGCAGCAGGACCACAGTAGAGCAACGTCAGCCAGCTAGCAGCAGGACCAGCAGTAGAGCAACGTCTGCCAGCTAGCAGCAGGACCACAGTAGAGCAACGTCAGCAGTAGAGCAACGACAGCCAGCTAGCAGCAGGACCACAGTAGAGCAACGTCAGCCAGCTAGCAGCAGGACCACAGTAGAGCAACGTCAGCCAGCTAGCAGCAGGACCAGCAGTAGAGCAACGTCTGCCAGCTAGCAGCAGGACCAGCAGTAGAGCAACGTCTGCCAACTAGCAGCAGGACCACAGTAGAGCAACGTCAGCAGTAGAGCAATGTCTGCCAGCTAGCAGCAGGACCAGCAGTAGAGCAACGTCTGCCAGCTAGCAGCAGGACAACAGTAGAGCAACGGCAGCCAGCTAGCAGCAGGACAACAGTAGAGCAACGTCTGCCAGCTAGCAGCAGGACCACAGTAGAGCAACGGCAGCCAGCTAGCAGCAGGACCACAGTAGAGCAACGTCTGCCAGCTAGCAGCAGGACCAGCAGTAGAGCAAAGACAGCCAGCTAGCAGCAGGACCACAGTAGAGCAACGTCAGCCAGCTAGCGGCAGGACCACAGTAGAGCAACGACAGCCAGCTAGCAGCAGGACCACAGTAGAGCAACGACAGCCAGCTAGCAGCAGGACCACAGTAGAGCAACGTCAGCCAGCTAGCAGCAGGACCACAGTAGAGCAACGACAGCCAGCTAGCAGCAGGGCCACAGTAGAGCAACGTCAGCCAGCTAGCAGCAGGGCCACAGTAGAGCAACGTCAGCCAGCTAGCAGCAGGACCACAGTAGAGCAACGTCAGCCAGCTAGCAGCAGGACCACAGTAGAGCAACGACAGCCAGCTAGCAGCAGGGCCACAGTAGAGCAACGTCTGCCAGCTAGCAGCAGGACCAGCAGTAGAGCAACGACAGCCAGCTAGCAGCAGGGCCACAGTAGAGCAACGTCAGCAGTAGAGCAACGTCTGCCAGCTAGCAGCAGGACCACAGTAGAGCAACGACAGCCAGCTAGTAGCAGGACCACAGTAGAGCAACGACAGCCAGCTAGCAGCAGGACCAGCAGTAGAGCAACGTCTGCCAGCTAGCAGCAGGACCACAGTAGAGCAACGTCAGCAGTAGAGCAACGTCAGCCAGCTAGCAGCAGGACCAGCAGTAGAGCAACGTCTGCCAGCTAGCAGCAGGACCACAGTAGAGCAACGTCAGCAGTAGAGCAACGACAGCCAGCTAGCAGCAGGACCACAGTAGAGCAACGTCAGCCAGCTAGCAGCAGGACCAGCAGTATTTTATTTTATTTATTTTTATTTCACCTTTATTTAACCAGGTAGGCTAGTTGAGAACAAGTTCTCATTTGCAACTGCGACCTGGCCAAGATAAAGCATAGCAGTGTGAACAGACAACACAGAGTTACACATGGAGTAAACAATTAGCAAGTCAATAACACAGTAGAAAAAAAATGGGCAGTCTATATACAATGTGTGCAAAAGGCATGAGGAGGTAGGCGAATAATACAATTTTGCAGATTAACACTGGAGTGACAAATGATCAGATGGGCATGTACAGGTAGAGATATTGGTGTGCAAAAGAGCAGAAAAGTAAATAAATAAAAACAGTATAAAAACAGTATGGGAATGAGGTAGGTGAAAAAGGGTGAGCTATTTACCTATAGACTATGTACAGCTGCAGCGATCGGTTAGCTGCTCGGATAGCTGATGTTTGAAGTTGGTGAGGGAGATAAAAGTCTCCAACTTCAGCGATTTTTGCAATTCGTTCCAGTCACAGGCAGCAGAGAACTGGAAGGAAAGGTGGCCAAATGAGGTGTTGGCTTTAGGGATGATCAGTGAGATACACCTGCTGGAGCGCGTGCTACGGATGGGTGTTGCCATCGTGACCAGTGAACTGAGATAAGGCGGAGCTTTACCTAGCATGGACTTGTAAATTACCTGGAGCCAGTGGGTCTGGCGACGAATATGTAGTGAGGGCCAGCCGACTAGAGCATACAAGTCGCAGTGGTGGGTGGTATAAGGTGCTTTAGTGACAAAACGGATGGCACTGTGATAGACTGCATCCAGTTTGCTGAGTAGAGTGTTGGAAGCCATTTTGTAGATGACATCGCCGAAGTCGAGGATCGGTAGGATAGTCAGTTTTACTAGGGTAAGCTTGGCAGCGTGAGTGAAGGAGGCTTTGTTGCGGAATAGAAAGCCGACTCTGGATTTGATTTTTGATTGGAGATGTTTGATGTGAGTCTGGAAGGAGAGTTTGCAGTCTAGCCAGATACCTAGGTACTTATAGATGTCCACATATTCAAGGTTGGAACCATCCAGGGTGGTGATGCTAGTCGGGCATGCGGGTGCAGGCAGCGATCGGTTGAAAAGCATGCATTTGGTTTTACTCGCGTTTAAGAGCAGTTGGAGGCCACGGAAGGAGTGCTGTATGGCATTGAAGCTCGTTTGGAGGTTTGATAGCACAGTGTCCAATGACGGGCCGAAAGTATATAGAATGGTGTCGTCTGCGTAGAGGTGGATCAGGGAATCGCCCGCAGCAAGAGCAACATCATTGATATATACAGAGAAAAGAGTCGGCCCGAGAATTGAACCCTGTGGTAGAGCAACGTCTGCCAGCTAGCAGCAGGACCAGCAGTAGAGCAACGTCTGCCAACTAGCAGCAGGAAAACAGTAGAGCAACGTCAGCAGTAGAGCAACGTCTGCCAGCTAGCAGCAGGACCAGCAGTAGAGCAACGTCTGCCAGCTAGCAGCAGGACAACAGTAGAGCAACGGCAGCCAGCTAGCAGCAGGACAACAGTAGAGCAACGTCTGCCAGCTAGCAGCAGGACAACAGTAGAGCAACGGCAGCCAGCTAGCAGCAGGACAACAGTAGAGCAACGTCTGCCAGCTAGCAGCAGGACCACAGTAGAGCAACGGCAGCCAGCTAGCAGCAGGACCAGCAGTAGAGCAACGACAGCCAGCTAGCAGCAGGACCACAGTAGAGCAACGTCAGCCAGCTAGCGGCATGACCACAGTAGAGCAACGACAGCCAGCTAGTAGCAGGACCACAGTAGAGCAACGTCAGCCAGCTAGCAGCAGGACCACAGTAGAGCAACGACAGCCAGCTAGCAGCAGGACCACAGTAGAGCAACGACAGCCAGCTAGCAGCAGGACCACAGTAGAGCAACGTCAGCCAGCTAGCAGCAGGACCACAGTAGAGCAACGACAGCCAGCTAGCAGCAGGACCACAGTAGAGCAACGTCAGCCAGCTAGCAGCAGGGCCACAGTAGAGCAACGACAGCCAGCTAGCAGCAGGACCACAGTAGAGCAACGTCTGCCAGCTAGCAGCAGGACCAGCAGTAGAGCAACGACAGCCAGCTAGCAGCAGGACCACAGTAGAGCAACGACAGCCAGCTAGCAGCAGGACCACAGTAGAGCAACGTCAGCCAGCTAGCAGCAGGACCACAGTAGAGCAACGACAGCCAGCTAGCAGCAGGACCACAGTAGAGCAACGACAGCCAGCTAGCAGCAGGACCACAGTAGAGCAACGTCAGCCAGCTAGCAGCAGGGCCACAGTAGAGCAACGTCAGCAGTAGAGCAACGTCAGCAGTAGAGCAACGTCAGCCAGCTAGCAGCAGGACCACAGTAGAGCAACGACAGCCAGCTAGCAGCAGGACCGGCAGTAGAGAAACGTCTGCAAGCTAGCAGCAGGACCACAGTAGAGCAACGACAGCCAGCTAGCAGCAGGACCACAGTAGAGCAACGTCTGCCAGCTAGCAGCAGGACCAGCAGTAGAGCAACGTCAGCAGTAGAGCAACGGCAGCCAGCTAGCAGCAGGACCACAGTAGAGCAACGTCAGCAGTAGAGCAATGTCAGCAGTAGAGCAACGTCAGCAGTAGAGTAGAGCAACGTCAGCAGTAGAGCAACAGTAGTAGAGCAGCAGTAGAGCAACGTCTGCAGTAGAGCAACGTCAGCAGTAGAGCAACGGCAGCCAGCTAGCAGCAGGACCACAGTAGAGCAACGTCAGCAGTAGAGCAACGTCAGCAGTAGAGCAACGTCTGCAGTAGAGCAACGTCAGCAGTAGAGCAACGTCTGCCAATTAGCAGCAGGACCACAGTAGAGCAACGTCAGCCAGCTAGCAGCAGGACCACAGTAGAGCAACGTCAGCCAGCTAGCAGCAGGACCACAGTAGAGCAACGTCTGCAGTAGAGCAACGTCAGCAGTAGAGCAACGTCAGCCAGCTAGCAGCAGGACCAGCAGTAGAGCAACGTCAGCCAGCTAGCAGCAGGACCACAGTAGAGCAACGTCTGCCAGCTAGCAGCAAGAACTCAGTAGAGCAACGACAGCCAGCTAGCAGTAGAGCCAGCCACAACTATGAACGAGCAGTCTTTCTGGCCATACAGTGAGGGAAAAAAAGTATTTGATCCCCTGCTGATTTTGTACGTTTGCCCACTGACAAAGAAATGATCATTCTATAATTTTAATAGTAGGTTTATTTGCACCTTGCGGGCGCTGCAGGATTTCAGTCCTTCACAGCGTAGTGTGTTACCAATTGTTTTCTTTTATTTATTTTACCTTTATTTAACTAGGCAAGTCAATTAAGAACAAATTCTTATTTTCAATGACGGCCAAGGAACAGTAGGGTTAACTGCCTGTTCAGGGGCAGAACAACAGATTTGTACCTTGTCAGCTCAGGGGTTTGAACTTGCAACCTTACGGTTACTAGTCCAACGCTCTAACCACTAGGATACCCTGCCGCTCTTGGTGACTATGGTCCCAGCTGCCTTGAGATCATTGACAAGATCCTCCTGTGTAGTTCTGGGCTGATTCCTCACCGTTCTCATGATCATTGCAACTCCACGAGGTGAGATCTTGCATGGAGCCCCAGGCCGAAGGAGATTGACAGTTCTTTTGTGTTTCTTCCATTTGCGAATAATCGCACCAACTGTTGTCACCTTCTCACCAAGCTGCTTGGCGATGGTCTTGTAGCCCATTCCAGCCTTGTCTACAATCTTGTCCCTGACATCCTTGGAGAGCTCTTTGGTCTTGGCCATGATGGAGAGTTTGGAATCTGATTGATTGATTCTGTGGACAGGGGTCTTTTAAGAGTGTGCTCCTAATCTCAGCTCGTTACCTGTATAAAAGACACCTGGGAGCCAGAAATCTTTCTGATTGAGGGGGGGTCAAATACTTATTTCCCTCATTAAAATGCAAATCAATTTATAACATTTTTGACATGCGTTTTTCTGGATTTTTTTGTTGTTATTCTGTCTCTCCCTGTTCAAATAAACCATTAAAATTATAGACTGATCATTTCTTTGTCAGTGGGCAAACGTACAAAATCAGCAAGGGATAAAATACCTTTTCCTCACTGTACCTCCATGCCTGTACGCTAATTAAAACAGACGGTAAAATAACATGAGGAGCCAAACTAGGAGAGCAGAGATGAGGAGGAGGCTGCATCTGTAAGAGGCTTCAAAACAGTGAAGGATTTTGTTGTGATTGTAGCAGCAGAACTTTTCATATCAGTTCTTAGGCCTACCGATCAGAATAAGGCCTACCGATCAGAATAAGGCCTACCGATCAGAATAAGGCCTACCGATCAGAATAAGGCCTACCGATCAGAATAATCACTAGTCACAAGCCAACTCTCTTCAGAAAGCAGCGTTCAAAATATTATTTTAATGTTTATATTTACTCCCATAAACATTATTACTAAACTCAGCAAGTCACTATTATTACATTGTCACCATACAGGCTGGATCACAAATATGTCAAACCTCTGCAACAGTTACACCTTAAAAACGGAATAAAACGCAAATCATTACATGAAATTCTATAAAACAGCAAACTGCTCACAAATGTTGAATATTTTTTCCACTCCAGATGTTTTTTTCTTTGCTTATTTGTGTTTCGCACAACAACACAACACTCTCACAACAACACAACACTCTCACAACAACACAACACTCTCACAACAACACAACACTCTCACAACAACACAACACTCTCACAACAACACAACACTCTCACAACAACACAACACTCTCACAACAACACAACACTCTCACAACAACACAACACTCTCACAACAACACAACACTCTCACAACAACACAACACTCTCACAACAACACAACACTCTCACAACAACAACAACACAACACTCTCACAACAACACAACACTCTCACAACAACACAACACTCTCACAACAACACAACACTCTCACAACAACACAACACTCTCACAACAACACAACAACACAACACTCTCACAACAACACAACACTCACAACAACACAACACTCTCACAACAACACAACACTCTCACAACAACACAACACTCTCACAACAACACAACACTCTCACAACAACACAACACTCTCACAACAACACAACACTCTCACAACAACACAACACTCTCACAACAACACAACACTCTCACAACAACACAACACTCTCACAACAACACAACACTCTCACAACAACACAACACTCTCACAACAACACAACACTCTCACAACAACACAACACTCTCACAACAACACAACACTCTCACAACAACACAACACTCTCAGAACAACACAACACTCTCACAACAACACAACACTCTCACACACAACACAACAACACAACACTCTCACACAACACAACAACACAACACAACACTCTCACAACAACACAACACTCTCACAACAACACAACACTCTCACAACAACACAACACTCTCACAACAACACAACACTCTCACAACAACACAACACTCTCACAACAACACAACACTCTCACAACAACACAACACTCTCACAACAACACAACACTCTCACAACAACACAACACTCTCACAACAACACAACACTCTCACAACAACACAACACTCTCACAACAACACAACACTCTCACAACAACACAACACTCTCACAACAACACACACACACAACACTCTCACAACAACACAACACTCTCACAACAACACAACACTCTCACAACAACACAGCACTCTCACAACAACACAACACTCTCACAACAACACAACACTCTCACAACAACACAACACTCTCACAACAACACAACACTCTCACAACAACACAACACTCTCACAACAACACAACACTCTAATATCTTATTATTTCAAAACTCCCATCAAAATGGAGATATTTCACATTGTTGTTTCTTTCATATTTGGGTTTTTAAACCCAGAATCATTTTATTGTCCATCCTTTCCACTGCCTGTACAGGGGATAAAAGGTTACTCACACACAAATACTTCACATCACTAAGAAAAATATACACTTACAAAATATGTTACAAATTGGCAAAAAATATACAAGATTTTGTGTCAAGAGTCCTTCGCGACCCTTCTGGTAACAAC